>NC_140945.1:4273466-4468466 GCF_014529385.1 Adiantum capillus-veneris
GCCCTTCGCATGCGAGCAGGCCACTGGGAGCCCTGTCCTTCGGGAGGGGATTGGGTGCAGTGGGGGTGCAAGAGGAAGAAGGTCGCACATGGTGCATCACGGGAAGGTCGTGCAGCCGGACACAGAGGCTAATGTTTTTTTTTGGAAAAATTACCAAAATACCCCTCTAATTTGTGAAAATTTCCAAAATACCCCTCAAATTTCTAAAATTCCCAAAATACCCTTGTATCTATTTTGGTTGGATTGTTCAAGATTTTTTAATCTTCACTCCTTTTTTACAATTGAGATTTGCTTTGCGTGCTTGGAATGTAATTTGTCACAAATTACCTCGCAAAAAAGGCAATTTATGTCTAAAGATAATGAAGTAATTCATCTCCAAAGCCTACATAATCAACTCAAATTTTGGATTTACCATCTTATATTGATGAGCAACGAGTCTTCTTTTGAAAAGCTACAAAAATTTTAATCTTTGGTTTCACAACCAGGGGTATTTTGGGAATTTTGGAAAATTTGAAGGGCATTTTGGGAATTTATGACAAAATATTGGGGGTATTTTGGGAATTTTAGAAATTTGAGGAGTATTTTGGGAATTTCCACAAATTAGAGGGGTATTTTTGATAATTTTCCTTTTTTTTTTGGGAGTGGGAGGGGGTCCTCGTTATTGATGGGTTTTTTTTTTTGGGAAAATTACCAAAATACCCCTCTAATTTGTGAAAATTCCCAAAATACCCTTGTATCTATTTTGGTTGGATTGTTCAAGATTTTTTAATCTTCACTCCTTTTTGACAATTGAGATTTGCTTTGCGTGCTTAGAATGTAATTTGTCACAAATTACCTCGCAAAAAAGGCAATTTATGTCTAAAGATAATGAAGCAATTCATCTCCAAAGCCTACATAATCAACTCAAATTTTGGATTTAACATCTTATATTGATGAGCAACGAGTCTTCTTATGAAAAGCTACAAAAAATTTAATCTTTGGAGAAATTTAATTTCACAACCAGGGGTATTTTGGGAATTTTGGAAAATTTGAAAGGCATTTTGAGAATTTATGACAAAATATTGGAGGTATTTTGGGAATTTTAAAAATTTGAGAGGTATTTTAGAAATTTCCACAAATTAGAGGGGTATTTTGGTAATTTTCCCTTTTTTTTTCATCCAAGCCAAGAAAAAATGTGCGTATGATTTTAAAAAAAGAAATGAAGATGAGAATCAACATTGATTCTACCTTAGCAGTGAAAGAAAACACAAAATGAAGGGAAAGTGGAGGCCCGCACACAAGCAGGGGTAAAGGCGCGATGGAGAAGGGCTCGAGGGAAGCACTCGCCGCCGCAGGTGGTCTGCAGGTAGCCAGGGTCCCGCAGTCTCTCTCTCTCTCTCTCTCTCTCTCTCTCTCTCTCGCCAACTTTGATCAACTAGCAAAGGCAAAGGTGACGAGCAGGCTAGCAAGGAGGCGTGCTCATGCAAACAAGTAAGCATTTTTCAGTGCAACAGTAATCATGGTCTGCTTGTGTGCTGGTTGGCTAGGGCAAGTCTTCCACGCCAATTGTGGCGGTTCGATATCAGCTCGGGCTTGGACTTTTTACTTAAGCAAGGTAAGTACTGTAGGAAATCTGCGGGAATTCAGAGCCATCATGACATACTTCAGAGCGTTCTTGGTTTTATTGGGGAATACGCCTCGAGTCCTCGGCCAACCCTTGTGTGGGTGCTAGTCAAAAGATCTACAAGCTGAGATTGAACTCTGACGGATTACCCAATATCTCAATCTCACCCAATAACCATCTCACCCAAGGGATTTCCGTGCTAAAGATGTAGTTGCGTATATATAAAAAATTCACCAACACTTTTGCAGTAGCTTCTAAACACAACACTTAAGCCCAACCCGACATGCTATGTTCTGTCCTCACCTGCTCTCCGCCTTGCCTGATGCCTCTGGCTTCGCTCGCAAACGTCATCTACGAAGATTCTCTTTAATTCAAATTTTCTTGAAATCGTCAAGACATAGTGGTACTTTCTTTTATTCAGGTGGTACTTTCTTTTATTTAATCATTCAAGAGATTCCTCCGAATCCAACTTTGAAACTCATATCTTTGGACACGCACCCTCTAAACGGCATAGCCAACCAACCATCCAGGCAATCGTGGCATGGCAAGCAAACCAAAAAAAGCCCCGCAATAGGTCTCCCGCCCCCTTCCTACTTTGCTTCGCACCAACCTACGTTGCCACGCTCCTGCTTGAGCTTCCTTAGTGAGATTCTCATTGTTTTTTGAATTTTCTCCAACCTGTACCCCCTTGTTTATTTAGCGAAATCTCCACATATTCCTACCCCCTTGCTCTTAAGTTTCTCCAAAACGCAGCATCCATGTTCGAACACAAACAAGCAAAGAATTGGCATAGTTGCGCCTCGTCAAACCACTCAAGCTGGCCTCGTTCGCTACCCACAAAGCGAGTGTTGCTATTTATAAAAAAAAAGTCGCAACCCTCATCTACTACCAGTCTTGCTGCTCTCAGCCTACCTGTGCGTCCTCATCTCCTGCTCCTGCTCCTGCTCTTGCTTTCGCTGCACGTCACCGTCACCGTCTTCCTCCCGTAGCTTGGCTTGATGTT
This sequence comes from Adiantum capillus-veneris, assembly GCF_014529385.1. NCBI lineage: Eukaryota > Viridiplantae > Streptophyta > Polypodiopsida > Polypodiales > Pteridaceae > Adiantum > Adiantum capillus-veneris. The sequence continues at coordinate 4,276,073 of NC_140945.1, forward strand.
CGCCACTTAATAAGAACTTTTCAAAAATTGTAAGGACATACTACCTCTTTACTACCAGGCTGCCCTCCTCACTCATCACCATCGTTCCTTTGCTTGCAATTCCTAATGTATCCCATCGTTGCCCTGTCTCCCTTCCATCGGCCGACCAAGACACCCTCAAACTACTCGCCCTCCAATAGAGGAAAAGGAAGGAGAGAGAGAGAGAGAGAGAACAACTTCTTGCTGCCGCTTGGTGCTCCTGCTCAGTGCTAGAAAGTCCGCTTCTGGCTTCTAAGCCCAAAGCCGTCGCCCACCAACTCTAAATCAGCCTTCAAGAGACGAATACAGGTGCCCGTAGGTGGTTTGTGGAAGTGGAGAGAGAGAGAGAGAGAGAGAGAGAGAGAGAGAGGGAGAGAGGAACTCTTCTTGAAGAACATCAGAAGAGACCAAAAAAAAAAAACCCAGCCAAAAAGGAATCTCCTTTGGATTCTTTCCTTTTCGAGTTTTCCTAAATTGACCACACATATGGGTCTTCTTTATATAAAAATCATTCATTTATGTTGGAGATTCTAATTCCACGCAACACCCCCCTTTCCCTCCCCTTTGATGCTGCTTGCACCATGCATCCTTTTTGCTACGACCACATTTTGCATGGCATACCCTCCTCATGCAAGAGTCCACTTCAATGTTGGCCTTAAAATTCATTTTAGATGTATTATTTACGAAGACCTCCCAAGATTGCCCAATCCCCAAATCTTTTTTTTTTTGCCGTCTCACTTGCGCAAGCTAGTTTTTACGGTATTGCACCCACTCACCCACACCTCATGTCCGCAAGGGTTGAACCATAGTGGGTGTGCCTGAAGGTCCTCACCTTAACCACTAGCACAACACCCTTTGGACTCAAAACTATACAAATCTTCACACATAACTACTAGCTCTTAGTGGCTCTATGTTTTTTTTAAAAAAAATGGAATCTTTGCATGCCAATCAAAACATCCCAAGAAGATTTCTAAATCAAGTATTGAATTCACAAAAATGTGGCTTTGATTTTACTCTCCTGAAGCTAACCAACTCGCCTAATGTATTTCATCACCCCCTTTGTAAAGTTTGTACAAGCATGCTTTATTTACATCCACTAAGTACCTCCACGCACTATCTCCTCCCCATGTGCTCACATCGTGCCACTTAGGGTGTAGACATGTCATCTATTTCCCTTCATTTTCCCATCCCCTACGTGGCTTGCACGCAACCTAACATCGATATGTGCCCTCGTCTCCATGGCCGCCACCTCCCCTACAGATTTCCTTTCCTCTTTAATCCTCCACATTTTTCGTGGCTACATAGTAGTGAGTAGCAATTATGGCTTCTTCATTGTTAATCAAATAGTATTAAAGCAGAACACTATTGAAGTGTTCTTTGCTCAAGGATTTGAAAAACAATGCTACATGCTTTTTAAAAAAATCTTTAAATATCCATGTAAACCTCTCTCAACCTCTCCATCTTTTCCCACTCTTTTTTTAAAACCTGTGGCCTTATTACAATATACCCTCCTCCAGGATCATAGGCAAAACAGAAGAATTTTTTATGAGTAGAGCATAAGCATGAGTTCACCATAAACCATCATGAAAACCGCTTGGATCATATCGCATATAAGTCAATCACCCTAAATCACGAACATATACAGCTCCGCTCAGATCAAATGGCATATCACTCAATTGCCCCGGATTCTTGGATCAAAAGTTTGCTCCTCCAACGTTGTTCAAACGAGACGGCGGCAAACCTGAAGCTGGCTTGAGTTCCACCACACTGGTCTGAACCAAATTGGCATAGCTGCGCCTCGTTAAACCACTCAAGCTGGCCTCGTTCGCTACCCACAAAGCTAGTGTTGCTATTTATTAAAAAAAAGTCGCAACCCTCATCTACTACCAGTCTTGCTGCTCAGTCTACCTGTCCGTCCTCATCTCCTGCTTCTGCTCCTGCTTTCGCTACGCGTCACCGTCACAGTCTTCCTGCCATAGCTTAGCTTGATGTTCGCCACTTAATAAGAACTTTCCAAAAATTGTAAGGACATACTACCAGCCTGCCCTCCTCAGTCATCACCATCGTTTCTCTGCTTGCAATTCCTAATGTATCCCATCGTTGCCCTGTCTCCCTTCCATTGGCCGACCAAGACACCCTCAACCTACTCGTCCTCCAATAGAGGAAAAGGAAGGAGAGAGAGAGAGAGAGAGAGAGAGAGAGAGAGAGAGAGAGAGAGAGAGAGAGAGAGAGAGAGAGAGAGAGAGAGAGAGAGAGAGAGAGAGAACAGCGTCTTGTTGCTGCTTGGTGCTCCTGCTCAGTGAGAGAAAGTCCGCTTCTCGCTTCTAAGCCCAAAGCCGTCGCCCACCAACTCTAAATCAGCCTTCAAGAGACGAATACAGGTGCCCGTAGGTGGTTTGTGGAAGTGAGAGAGAGAGAGAGAGAGAGAGAGAAAGACTTTTCTCGAAGAACATCAGAAGAGATCCCAAAAAAAAAATGCCAACCAAAAAGGAATCTCCTTTGGATTCTTTCCTTTTCGAGTTTTCCTAAATTGACCACACATATGGGTCTTCTTTATATAAAAATCATTCATTTATGTCGGAGATTCTAATTCCACGCAACACCCCCCTTTCCCTCCCCTTTGATGCTGCTTGCACCATGCATCCTTTTTGCTACGACCACATTTTGCATGGCATACCCTCCTCATGCAAGAGTCCACTTCAATGTTGGCCTTAAAATTCATTTTAGATGATTTTATTATTTACGAGGATCTCCCAAGATTGCCCAATCCCTAAATCTTTTTTTTTTTCCGTCTCACTTGCGCGAGCTAGTTTTTACGGTATTGCACCCACTCACCCACACCTCATGTCCGCAAGGGTTGAACCATAGTGGGTGTGCCTAAAGGTCCTCGCCTTAACCACTAGCACAATGCCCTTTGGACTCGAAACTATACAAATCTTCATACATAGCTACTAGCTCTTAGTGGCTCTATGTTTTTTTTAAAAACTGGAATCTTTGCATGCCAATCAAAATATCCCAAGAAGATTTCTAAATCAAGTATTGAATTCACAAAAATGTGGCTTTGATTTTACTCTCCTGAAGCTAACCAACTCGCCTAATGTATTTCATCACCCCCTTTGTAAAGTTTGTACAAGCATGCTTTATTTACATCCACTAAGTACCTCCACGCACTAGCCCCTCCCCATGTGCTCACATCCTGCCACTTAGGTTGTAGACATACCATCTATTTCCCTTCATTTTCCCATCCCCTACGTGGCTTGCACGCAACCTAACGTCGACATGTGCCCTCGTCTCCATGGCCGCCACCTCCCCTACAGATTTCCTTTCCTCCACATTTTTCGTGGCTACATACTAGTGAGTAGCAATTATGGCTTCTTCATTGTTAAAGCATGATTTTACCCATAAACCATCATGAAAACCGCTTGGATCATATGGCATATAAGTCAACCACCCTAAATCACGAACATATACAGCTCCACCCGAATCAAATGGCATATCAATCAATTGCCCCAGATTCTTGGATCAAAAGCTTGCTCCTCCAATGTTGTTCAAACAACATGGCGGGAAACCTGAAGCTGGCTTGAGTTCCACCGCACTGGTCTGAACCAAGCCTAAGAGATTTTGTTATATTACAAGATTGTATTCACCAAAAAAATTTATTTTTACGTAAAAGACTCAACAAAATATCAAATTTTTTGTCGATGTCAATATAACATAGCTAATTATTTAGCAAGAACACAATTAGAGTATCAATAATCTCATTTACATGCTTGTTTGGTGACAAGTGATTTTTGACAATTTATTAAACAAATTGTTACCGCACGGGCATGGGTGGGTGTCTGTAATCGTTGGTCTCCTATAGTCGATATTGAGTAATTGAATACCAATGCTCAAACCATGCCAATAATCATAGATAGAATGATATAAAACGTGCTTGTTTATCAATAGAGACAAATTATAAGATCGATCAATAGTGTATAGTCCACAAAATCTATGGCATTTCGTAAATAGAGGCTCTGATTAGTAATCAAAACACCACGGTTTAAACTAAACCCATGTCCAGAACAAAAGATATGAATTAAGACAAAGAATATTAAGTACATTGAGACCTTCATCTTGTCATGGTAGTGCATCCCAATTTACAGTTTATACTTTTGCAAAGCTCCAAAAGATCAATTATGCCAAGCTTGATGTTGTATTTCTACTCCTTCCATGACGGCGGATGCCCCACAGCACACTACTACAAGTTATGCTCAAATTAGACCATACTTAATGTAATATGTGCCTTCATTGAATTCAGACGAGATTGAACACTTACAAACTTGTAGCATAGAGTCTTGTAACCTTTCCTACAAGGATGTGAAGAAGTCAAGTTCGTACTCATGGCACTATTGAGCTATTGAAACCTATTAGAAGTGTCATGCATATGACTCAATATCTCCCACCACTCATCTTGGTCAAGCCATCTGCATGTTGATCGATAGTTTTTGTGTGTTGATCGATAATTTCTATAAGCATCTGAATTTTGATGTGCCTTCAATGCATATGCCATCTACATTATCTGATCATTTGGCATTGGATCATATCTATATATTGGTTGGAAATCTGATTTAATACACCATATGATGTTGTTCTTCCGCTTGGTATCTTGAGCATCTTAATGCTCCATGATTGAGTGATGAACTGTATGCTGCATAGTAAGAAAATCCTAACCCACATGGATTTCTCAACCACATCCATGGTAGGGGCCCTGGTCTCATACAAAGAAAGAGGAGAACTTAACAAACACCCAAATGGATGTTGGTTAATCAAATACTCTACGGAGTAGGAGAGTATATGCGGAGCAAGCCGATGTGAAAATCGGATGTAGCAGAGGAGCCGATTGCATAGGAGAAAGTTAGATGACAAAGGGATGATAGATGAAGATATTGAGGTTGACAGAACTATACTTCATAAGGTCGAAGGTATAGAGTAGGCACAACTTTGCCTTGAAAATGGACACGTAGAGTAGAACGATGCAAAAACAGAAGCACAAATAGAGTTCAATGATGATGATGGGGAGGTCCATATGAAGATAAATGTTTTAATGAGTCTCTTGTATTCTAACTTAAACATCAATGAAATTCATTTGTAGCCCAATTTGTTCCAATTTTCCTTAGTTTAATATATTTCTTGTTTGATGGCTAATGACAACAACTATTCTTCTCCTTTTGTCACCCCGCTAACTATGAGTCATGACTAGTTCACAAAGTTTCTTGTTGGTTTCACCCTTGAGTAGTGTACCATTGCAAAGACATACTAGATATTTGCTCACCCTGCTCAAGTGGAGATGGATACTCTACTAGCGATCTAATCACTCATATAGACGATGTGCTTTTTCCCTAGTTCGTTCTCCATTTGGTCCATCTCCTTCTCAATCGTTCATGAGATGCTACATCCGTCATCACTCACAAGGCTATTCATCACTCACGACGTGGTCATTGTTGTAGCAGTGCTACAGATGTGGAGGTGCTTACATTCTAGTCACAACACTTGGATAGATCTTCCTCTTTTTCAATAATCACTACTCCATGCTATTTTTCCTTTGAAATGGTTGCATCTAGCCACTGTCCAATCAAGAAGTCTAGAAGTTTTTGAAGGCAATTTGGATACAACAAGTTTCTCTGATATTAGTATCGGAGCAATTTGAGGTTATTCCTTCCTTTTTAAAGAAAGGACAGTTCTTGGATTGAGCATGAAAGGTTGCGCTTATGCATGATCTAGGACGATAAGAGAGACAAGGATCTATTAACCTGTAGATTGTAGATGCTTAAACATCACGGGAGCTATAGTCTTATTGGTGGACCTTACGGGGGTACCTAAGGTTTTATAACTATTAAGCTATCACGAAGCCTGGAGTATTTTGCTTACTTAAAATGAGCAATGTCATGACCTTCCATTCCAAAATAATTTTCTAAGTGGAGGTGCTTCCATTCCAGATAGTAGCTATTCCAAAACGTCCAAGCACAAAGATCATTGATGTTCTCATGTAGCCTGGAAGAGAGCTAGCCACTTGTGAAAGTGGCTAGCTATTCCAAAAAGTCCAAGCGAAGAGGTCATCGACGTTCTCATGCAGCCTAAAAGAGAGCTAGCCATTTGCAAAAGTTCAAGGAGGAAAAAGTGCTACCTTCCTTTCTTTTGATAAAACTTTTATTGACAAATTGTTGAGCTTCATCCAACAATTTGACGTGGCTTTTGGAGACGAGAATTTCTCGGAGTCTCCCAAACTTCGACATGTTGCTATGTACTTTTAGACATATCTAAGCTCCAAAGGAGAAGCTCCCAAAACTTGGAATACATGTCGAGTTTCTATCATGAAGCAATTCTTATCAAGTGGAGCTCATGATCAAGTTTCACCTTGAAGTCCTCTATACTATGCATTGGGCAAAGTGCATGAGCATGAGCATGATGCCCTAATTCTATTTCATTGTGGTTCCACACACAACTATAAAATGCGGGATTAGCATCAAAATTTGTAATAATCATGGCTTGGAGTACCATGGTTTGATCATATGGCTACTTTCATTAAATTTCCTAAAAGATTTGTTAAGTTTCAGCATAAGAATAGAGATATGACTCTTCAAGTCGACGAGAAAGGGTGTACTATATCCTTTCTATCTCATGACTCCTTTGATAAATCAATAAAGAATTGCATTTCTAACATGATATTTGTCAAAGATGCTCCAATGAATAATTCGATCTCTTCTCATGGTTCATTATATGTAAAAGATCTAACTTCGTTTCTAAATGAGTATGTTGATTTTTTCATAGGTGGCATGCCTGAGAGTTACCTCCTCAAAGGGGTGATGATGATCATAAGATTGATCTAATTCCAGGGACCTTGCCTCCTAATAAGCTTCCTTATTGAGTCTCACAGGCTAAACAAGAGGAAATTATGATGCAAGTTAACGAGCTTGTACAAAAAAGAATGGTAAGACTTAGCTTTTCACTATTTTGTTCTCCTATTTTATTAGTGCACAAAAAGGATGATATGTACATGATGTGTGTAACTATCATGCATTAAATAATTTAAAAGTAAAGAAAATATTTTTTGCCCTATGAATTGAGGATTTGCTTGATAAGCTGCAAGATTCTACCTACTTTAGTAGAATAGACCTCAAAAGTGACTATCATTAAATACGATTCCTATCAAAAGTATTCACAACAGTCTTTAGGACAATTTTTGGGCTAGATGAATATCTTTTCATGCTTTTTGGACTAATAAATGCTCCAACCACATTCGATTGAATGATGGAACGTGTCTTTCGTGTACATAGAGCTTATGTTGGAGTATTCTTTGATGATATCATAGTCTACTCTAAATACTTGTTGAGAGAACACAAAAAGCATTTCAAGATAATTTTTCAAGCACTGTGAGATAAAAAGCTTTACATTAATTGCAAAAAGAGTGAATTCATTTTACAAGAGATTCAATATCTATGTCATAAAATATCTCCAAGTATGGAATCTGAATGAATCCACAAAAGATTGAGGTAATAAATGCATGCTTGATCCAAGAAATCTACATGAGCTACAAAGTTTCATTGAATGCTCATAATATAGAAGATTCATAGCAAAGATCGTTGCTATAGCAGTACCATTACATGATTTGACCAAGAAGCACGTCAAATATGTATGGATTGATAAAGAGCGAGAAACATTCACTTAACTTGAAAGGAAACCCATGTATTAACCTATTTTAGTATTACCTGACCCCTCTAAACCATTTAAGGTTCACTGTGTTACTTGTGGTATTTGCCTTGGAGAAATTCTTCTCCAAGTAGGGCATGTAATAGCATATGGGAGTTACCAATTGCACTCTAATGAGACAAGCCTTAGCATTTATTCAAAAGAGTTTTTAGTTGTCTTACATGCCTTGGATTCATGGAGGAAATATTTTCTTGGGAAACCCTTCATCATACGCCGATTTTACTCTGATGAGATGAGCCTTGACATCTATGCAAACGAGCTTTTAGTTGTTTTACATGCCTTGGATGCATGAAGGCATTATTTTCTTGGGATGGCCTTCATCATACGAATGAATAATCAAAGTCTCAAGTACTTCATGATGCAAACCAAGCTATTTGACAAACACATGAAGATGGAAAATTTCTTTCACAATTTCATTTTCATATTGCTCAAATTCCTTGCAAGCACAATCAAGTAGCTGATGCACTATCACAAAGATCTAGTTGCAATGTTGTGTTTTCTCCCTCTCACAATGATCTTACCTCTATTGGTAGATGATTATGCTATTGAACCAGATTTGCGACATGTTCTGTTAGCCCTAGCTCTAGGGAGAACACAAGAACCATGTAAGATTCAAGATGGTTACCTTCTCTAAGGATCCCGGCTACGTGTTACCAAATCTTTGAAAGATAACGTCATGTATGAATAGCATGCTCCACCTTATGTTGGGCATAGACGGAGTTGGGCTATAATGAGTGCCATTGAAACACATTTCTCTTGGCCTACTATACATAAGGACATCCAAGAATATGTTTTCAATGCATTACATGTCAAAGGATCAAATATGATCATGGAAAGCAACCTAGTGTTCTACAACCACTTCCAATTCCTGATTCTCCATAAAGGAATATAGATTATGGATTTTTTCTTTGGCTTACCAAACACACGAGTATGGAAAATTGTTGACAAGGTTAACAAAAAATTTCATTTTATAATTGTCACTTATACCTGTCAAAATAATTATAAAAGCTTCACATATGGCACAATTTTTCATTTCTTAAATATTTAAGTATCATGGCTTGCCAAGAAATATTTTTTATGATAGGGATCCCATAATGACCAATAATTTTTGGAAGGGAATCTTTGAAAATCTTGGAACAAGACCTAAATTTTTTCCGGCCTATCACCCTCAAACGGGTGGCCAAATTGAAATTGTTAACCCCATTGTGCTTGATCTACTAAAAGCCTATGTCACAGAAGAAGAACAATGCAAATGGGAGAAATATTTACCTTAATAGAATATGCATATAACATTAGTAAAGCACCTTTGAGGTAATTGAAGGCAGAACAAAAGTTCCTCCAATATTAAAAATGGAGGGGAAAGTTTTTGTTGCTGACGAATATAGTCATGACTTATGTGATGCTTTCACTAAGATCAAAGAAGCTACTAACAAGAATAAATAATTGGGTTCTCCTAAAATTCCTCAAAGCTTGTTTAAGACACACTACAAGAAAAAGTTGGCAGGGTGAGCTCACAGGTCATTAAAAGTACTATGCTAAACTGACGTGCAGGTATTATGGACCTTTCAAATTCAAAGACCAATCAATGAAATGGATTAGCAACTGAAGATTCCCTCTCATTGGTTGATCCATAACACGTTCCATGTAAGTCTACTCAAAAGTTATAAGGGTGATTCACCACAAGAGCAAGTAGTAGAAGATCCTTAGATGTCCGGCTCCGAGGCAAGAGTATTGGCATGAATGATACCTCCATCTCTCACAAGTCATCTTTGCAGATTATGAAATGTCACATATATCTACTAAATGGATGTCAAAAAACCAAAATCCGCATATGCATCAAAAGGTGTATGGCAAGAAATTCTGGGAGAAATATGGCATAGTCTCCTTTGTAAACTGAGCAAAATCTCAAGAAAAATCTCCATCATAAACCACATCAAAGATGCCAAAGTGAGAGATCACCTCGACTACTACACAATCATAACTATGATCAATGCATATGCAACTTGTAGCTCAATGTAGCTTTACCAAAGAAACTTGTAGAGCTTATAACTTGTGACCACTTGTAACTTGTAAGTAGTAGACTCATGATTGAAATATCCATCAACAAAAAATAGTGCATAATATGTAACTTGTAGCCATTATGATCATACAATGTTAGCAGTAAGCTAACCCATGTAACATTTTTTGGGAGCTTCATTGTAAAAACACTTAATTTTTTTGATAAATCGAGAATATTGTAACTCCTATTTGACGAGTGGATATTGTAATCTATGAGTCGGAGCTATAAGCTTCCAGATTGTTGTTAGGAAATATGACGTAGCTAAGTACATAATTGAGTAGATTACTTAATGGAGAGAGATAATTTACACACACAAGAGATTATAGAGTAGAGAGAGAGAGAGAGAGAGAGAGAGTACACACGATATACGTGGTTCACCCAATGTGGGCTACGTCCACGGAAAAGCAGCCACTCAATGGATTTAGTACTTCAAAACAAGAAGTAGGTTACAAAGGGATTATACCATTTTGGAGCTCCCACCTTGCTTCACTCTCACCACCTCACACCCACCTTGTTGCATCAACTTCCCACTATAAAATGTGTGTAGAAATGGCCTCCTTCTATAGGCCAAAAGGGCTGTCCTCTCTCATGAGAGGCAGCCATGTGTAGCTGCCCTTATGTAGATAAGTCCAAATCGGACCCTCCAATCCGCCCATGTGTGGCCGCCCTTGAGAAGACAAGTCCGCTTTTGAATTCGGCCACCGCCCACCGACCATTGACTACCGGCCACCGGCCAACCCACCGGTCGTTTTTCGACCACTTTTCGGCCGCCGTTCAGCCATAATATTCCGACAAAAAGGAATATTTCGGATTTTGGTTTCCGGCGAGTTATTTTTCTTCACGTACAATGGCTTCTCCGCATAATGGGGGCCTTACAAATGTGTGTTTTAAACAAAAAAAAATTACACGGGGTAAATCAAGCTCCATACTTAACATCTCCCACTTGGAGACTGACCTTACTTAACATCTCCCACTTGGAGACTGACCTTACTTAACATCTCTCACTTGGAGACTGACCTCCAAACCAAACCTGTGACTACTTTCCATCCTGGCTTCTTATCCTTGAATGCCGATTGAAGATGAGCAAAAGCTCAACTTCTCCTTGTTGACCACCTTTGTAAACATGTCTGCATGATTTTCACTTGTATGCACCTTTCCTAGCTTTAGTTGTCCCTCTTCCAAAAGACTGCGTATGAAGTGATATCTCACCTCAATCTGCTTTGTCCTTGAATGAAAGGTTGAGTTCTTCGCAAGATGGATAGCACTTTGGCTATCACTGTACAAGACACAATTGTCTTGTTTGAATCCAAGCTCTTCTAAGAATCTGTGAAGCCACTGAATTTCTTTGCTTGCCTCCATCATTGCTACATACTCTGCTTTCGTGGTAGAAAGTGAGACCACTTTCTGCAGTTTGAAGCCCAACTTACTGCTGTGCCTCCAACCGTGAAGACATAGCCAGTAGTGCTCCTTCGAGTATCTTTGTCACCTGCCATATCTGCATCAGCATACCCTTCGAGAAAAATATCAGTTCCTCCAAAATACAAAGCATTTGTTGTTGTCTCTTTTAGATACCTATGTATCCACTTCACAGCTTGCCAGTGCTCTTTACCTGGGTTGTCCATGAACCTACTTACAACTCCCACTGCATGTGCAATGTCTGGCCTTGTCCAGACCATAGCATACATAAGAGAACCTACCGCTGCAGCATATGGAACTTTAGACATATAGGCCATCTCCTCTTGTGTCTTTGGAAGCATATCCTTGGTTAGTTTAAAGTGACTAGCCAAAGATGTAGAAACCATTTTTGCATTTTGCATTGCAAACCTTTCTAGTACCTTCTTGATGTAATCCTCTTGAGATAGCTTTATTATCTTCTTTGTCCTTTCCCTTGATATCTTTCATACCAAGTATCCTCTTTGCAGCACCTAAATATTTCATTGGAAAAGATTTAGACAGCTCCTCTTTTACGTCTTTGATGTCCTGCATGTTAGCACTTGCAATCAACATGTCATCAACATACGACATTAGGATGATGAACTTCCCACCTCCCAAATTCTTCGTGTAGACGCAATGATCTGAGTTGCATCTTCTGAATCCATGATCTAACATTCATTGATTGAACTTCAAGTACCATTGTCTTGATGCTTGCTTTAAACCATACAAGCTTTTTTTTAACTGCAAACGATTTTCTCCTTACCTTTTACTTCATACCCCTTTGGTTGAAGCATGTAAATTTCCTCCTCTAAGTCACCATGAGGGAATGCCGTATTTACATCCATTTGCTCAAGATTTAGAGCATGAGCAGCCACAAGGCTTAAGACAAGCCTAATTGAGTTCAGTTTTTCAACATGAGAAAATATTTCGTTGAAGTCAATACCTTTCTTTTGAGAAAACCCTTTTACCACAAGCCTAGAATTGTACCTTTTCTTCCCACTTTCTTCTTCCTTCAGCTTGTACACCCATTTGTTTTGAAGTGCCCGCTTACCTTTAGGCAACTCAACCAACTCCCATGTTTGGTTGCGATGTAGTGAGTCCATCTCCACTTGCATGCTCTTCCTACATTCTTCTTTGGATTCGTGTTGCATAGCTTCTTTGTATGATTCCGGCTCTCCAAAATCTGAGATCAAGACATGGTTGAAGGAAGGAACAAACCTTTCTAGAGGTCTACTTGCTCTTGTAGATCTTCCGGGAATAGGTTGAGGCTCCTCATTTGGTTGACGTTGTTGCACATTGTCACCTGATTCTTTTGTTTGTTTTCTTTCCAAGTAATCTTTGTACATATTTTGTTCGTTAAAAATTACATCCCTACTCCTTAAGATTTTACTATCTTCAGGATTCCATAGGCGATACCCAAAGTCACCTTCTCCATAGCCAATGAAGAAACACTTTTTGGACTTTGCATCTAGATTTGATCTTAGGCTTCTATCTATGTGCATGAAAGCTTCACACCCAAACACTTTGAGAAATGGATAATTCACCGGTTTACCTGTCCATGCCTCTTCTGGAACTCACCCATCCAATGCCGTTGAGGGTGACCGGTTGATTAAGTACACAGACGTACTTACAGCTTCCTCCCAAAGCTCAAGCGGTAGGCCTGCATGTAGCCGCATGCTTCATGCTCACTCCATGATTGTCCTGTTCATTTTTTTCAAAATCCCATTTTGTTGAGGTGTCCTTGGGGTTGTCCTTTGCCTCCGAATGCCATTGCTAGCACAAAAGCTTTCAAAAGCTTGGTTGCAATATTCGCCTCCATTGTCGGATTTGAGGCATTTAACCTTGGTATCTGTTTCATTCTCCACAAAGGCTTTTCACCTTTGAAATATGGAAAATGCATCGGACTTATTCTTCATGACATAAACCCATGTTTTTCTGGTCGCATCGTCTATGAATTTACATAATACAATAAGCCACCAAGTGATGGTGTACTTGCAGGACCACAAACATCAGAATGAACCAACTCAAGTTTTTTTTTTCATTTCCTGATTTTTGAAATTTTATACTCTTTTGTTTACCATAAACACAATCTTCACAGAACTCTAAGTCCACTTCCTTCATACCTGGCAGAAGCTTCTTTGTTTGAAGGATTTGCGTTCCTTTGGCACTCATATGCCCAAGCCGGTAGTGCCACACCGCACTGTCAACTTCTATAGTTGTTGCACAAGCTGAAGGTTGCGTGTTGGTAGTACACAAGTAAAGCGTACCGACCTTTTCTCCCTTGGCAACCACCAAAGATCCCTTTGAGATCTTCCACCGTTTGTTTCCGAATGCAATATTGTGACCTTCATCGTCCAATTGTCCTGTAGAGATCAAATTTTTTCGAAGAGAAAGAATATGCCTAACATCTTTAAGCTTCCATTCATTTCCGTTAGCAGTTTTAACAGAAACTGTACCTTTGTCGACAATCTCACAAGCTTTATCATCTCCCAAGTATAGATACCCAAAATTACCTTTAGTGTAATCTTGGAAATGTTGCTTGTGTGGTGTCGCATGGAATGAAGCCCCGGAATCTACTATCCAGGAATTAGACACATTGTCTAATGAGAGAATTAGATCATCTTGCTCTACTTTACTTGCCACATTGGCCTCCGATTTTGGCTTGTTGTCTTGAGACTCAGTCTCCTTCTTCTTTTTAGACCAGCAATCCTTCTTGACGTGGCCCTTCTTGCCGCAGTTCCAACATTCAAGAACTAACTTTGTGCGTGACTTGCTCCTTCTTGAGCGATCACGAACCTTTTAGTTTTTGAACCTCTCCTTAGGCCTTCCTCTTGTTTCCACTGACAGTGCAACACTTGATGATTCTCCTGTGCTTCTCCTTCGTATTTCCTCACTTAGGAGAACACCCACAACATCATCAAACTTAAGAGTATTTGTACTATCCGGTAGAGGTGATAGTATAAGGAGAGCTCGCACTTCGTCATCGAAATTGATTTTCACTGATCAAAGTTGACTTATGTTTGTGTTAAAGTCATTTAGGTGTTTTGCAACTGAACCATTCTCTACCATATTTAGATTGAACAAGCGCTTCATAAGAAATACCTTATTGGATGCCGATGGTTTCTCGTAGAAGTCGTCAAGTGCCTTCATCAAGTTCTCCGTGGTCTTCATCTCCGAAACATTGAAGGCCACCGTTGAAGCCAAGCTTAACCGGATTGTTCCCAGTGCCTTTTGATCAAGGACAATCCATGCTTCATCTGCCATTGTTGCGGGCTTCTTCGCAAGACCGCCTAGTGGCAAATAGAGGTCCTTCTGGTAGAGATAGTCTTCAATCTGCATCTTCCAATGTTGGTAGTTTTTGCCGTTGAACTTCTCAATCTTGAGCTTCCCTTCCTCCGCCATAACTCCTACTCAATTTAAGGAATACTTTCCTTGAGATACTTTAGCTACGAGCAAACCTTGCCCTAATACCAATTGTTAGGGAATATGACGTAGCTAAGTAGATAATTGAGTAGATTACTTAATGGAGAGAGATAATTTATACACACAAGAGATTATAGAGTAGAGAGAGAGAGTACACACAATATACGTGGTTCACCCAATGTGGGCTACGTCCACGGGAAAGCAGCCACTCAATGGCTTTAGTACTTCAAAACAAGAAGTAGGTTACAAAGGGATTATACCCTTTTGGAGCTCCGGCTTTGCTTCACTCTCACCACCCCGGACCCACCTTGTTGAATCAACTTCACACTATAAAATGTGTGTAGAAATTGCCTCCTGTTATATAGGCCAAAAGGGTTGTCCTCTCTCATGAGAGGTAGCCATGTGTAGCCGCCCATATGTAGATAAGTCCAAATCGGACCCTCCAATCCTCCCATGTGTGGCCGCCCTTGAGAAGACAAGTCCGCTTTTTGAATTCGGCCATCGGTCAATTGGCCAACCGACCAAATGCTGCAACATATTCAGCCTCTGTAGTAGACTGAGTAACACAATCTTGTAATCTAGAACGCCATGATACTGCTCCACCAGCCAATGTAAAGACATACCCTGACGTAGACCTTCGGTTGTCTAAGTCACCTGCATAATCTGAGTCTGTAAAACCCTTTACACTTAGCTCATGACTCCCATAGCATATACGCATACTCTTTGTAGCTTTCAGGTATCTCAATATTCCTTTCACTGCCTCCCAATGTTTCTTGCCTGGGTTTGACATGTATCGACTTACTACTCCCACTGCAAATGCAATGTCTGGGCGAGTAGCAATCATTGCATACATCAAACTACCCACTGCATACGCATATGGAATCTTATCCATTTCAGCCTGTTCTTCCTCAGACACAGGACAATCTTGTTTGCTAAGTTTCACATATGGTTGCAATGGAACACTCAATGCCTTTCCCTTCTCCATATTGAAACGTTGCAAAACCTTGTCAATATACTCTGTTTGAGATAACCAAATCAACTTCTTTGATCTGTCTCTCTCAATGCGCATACCAAGTATATGAATTGCCTCACCCATGTCTTTCATGTCAAACGATTTTGCCATCTTTGACTTCAAAGCTGAAATTTCTTCCAAGTGCTTGCCAGCAATCAACATGTCATCCACATACAAAATAAGGATCAGCCAATTGCCATCCTTAGCCTTCTTTGTATATAGACAGTGATCGAACTCACTACGTTTGTAGCCTTGAGAAAGCATAAACTTGTGGAATTTATGGTACCATGCCCTCGGTGATTGTTTTAAGCCATAAAGACTCTTTAACAACTGGCATACCCAATCTTCCTTGCCTTTCTCAACAAACCCTTCTGGCTGCTGCATGTAAATTTCCACATCTAAATCACCATGCAAGAACGCTGTCTTGACATCCATTTGGTGCAACACCAAATCTAATATGGCAACCAATGCAAGAAAGCATCTCAATGTAGTCATCTTGACCACCGGAGAGAAGACTTCATCAAAGTCAATGCCTTGTTCTTGCTTAAAGCCCTTGGCAACAAGCCTTGCTTTGTACTTTGGCTGACTATCATGAGCGGTGATCTTATACCTGTAAACCCATTTACAAGGTAGAGCCTTTTTGCCCCGTGGTAATTTAACTAGCTTCCATGTCTGGTTTTTATGCAGAGCTGTCATCTCTGACTGCATGGCCAATTGCCAATTCCCGGAGTCCTTCATTTGCATTGCTTCCTTGTAACATGAAGGCTCATTGCAATCAGTCAACATGACATAGTTCATAGATGGAACAAACCTATCAGGAGGTCGCGTGACACGTCCAGATCTACGCACAATAGGTGGCTCAGGCTCAGCCACAACCTGTGGTTCCAATCTATCCTGTCCTTGCTCCTCTTGAGCCCTGACATTTTGTCTTGCACGTGCAGGTCCATCTTCTTGGAAGACAACTCTTCTAATCTCCTCAACCCTCTCTGATTTAGAATGATATTTGGATTCATTAAAGTGAACATCATTGCTGCGGACAACCTTTCTGGATTCGGGATCCCAAAGTCTATACCCCATCTCACCAGAATTACCATAGCCTAGAAAGATGCACTTTCTACTCTTTGGCTCAAGTTTGTTCCTAAATTCCTTTGGAACGTGAGTATATGCCTCACAGCCAAAGACTCTGAGATGCTTGTATGAGGGCATTTTGCCTGACCATACCATCTCTGGCACTAAATCCTTCTGCAAAACCTTGCTAGGAGATCTATTTACAAGATGAACAGCTGTTGATACAGCTTCAGCCCAAAACCCATTTGGCAGATGTGCATTAGACAACATACTTCTGACCTTCTCTTGTATGGTCCTATTCATCCTCTCAGCAACACCATTTTGAGGAGGATTGTAAGGAGCAGTAAGTTCACGTTTTATACCTTTTGACTCACAAAAGTCCTGAAAGGCCTTTGAAACATACTCTCCACCATTGTCAGTGCGTAATCATTTAAGCTTCTTGCCACTCTGATTCTCCACAAGTGTCACAAACGTTTTGAAAACACTAAACGCTTCATCCTTGTGCTTGAGAAAGTAAACCCATACTTTCCTCGAGTAATCATCTATAAATGTCATAAAGTAAGAAGCTCCCCCTAGAGATAGGTTAGGCATAGGTCCACACAAATCACTATGAACAAGTGCCAACTGTGTATCTCTTCTACTGCTTCTATTCTTATGTGGCTGCTGTGTTTGCTTACCATACAGACAATGTTCACAGAATTCAAAATCATTAAATGAAAAGCCAGGCAAATAACCAGAATGAGACAAGATTTCCATTCCCTTCTTGGACATATGTCCTAACCGGCTATGCCACAAAGAAACGTTCGGCTGCTCGGTTACATTGATTACATTTTTAGAGACATTTGATACATAAATCATGTAGAGTCCTCCAGACTTTACTTCATGTGCTACTGTCATAGAACCCTTGGATATCTTCCACATGTTCTGTCCAAAAGTGGTGACGTAGCCAGCATCATCAAGTAAACCTGTGCTGATCAAGCTCTTTGTAATTGCGGGAACATGTCTCACATTCTTCAGTGTGAAAGAAGAGCCATTCTGAAACTTCAATTGTACATCTCCAACACCTAAGATCTCACATGTCTGCCCATTGCCTATCCGAACATGATCTTTAGTGATCACATAAGAGGTAAACCACTCCTTGTTTGAAGACACATGAAGTGATGCTCCTGAGTCTATAATCCAGTCACTCAGTGCATTTCCATCAGATGCTGTAAGAAGAGCTGAGTCCATTGTATTCTTCAAGAAGTAGATGTCTCCTGACACTAGACTGTCATCCTCTGCAACAGTGTTTGTCACATTTATTTCTTGAATCTTCACTGAGGACTTTTTCTTCTCACCATGGTCTTCAGCTTTCTCTTTGGCTTTTTCTGCTTTCCATTCTCTGCAGTCTCTTTTCATGTGACCCTTCTTGCCACAATGGTAGCATTCTATGTCACTCTTGCCTTTAGCACTGCGGGACTTGCTACGAGACTGATTCCTCTTTCCACCTTTGTACTTTTCTTTGGTCCTTCCCCTGACAACTAAGGCTGTTCCTTTGCCTTTGTCCATTGTCTTTCTATTGGTTTCTTCAGTAAGCACACTTCCTTCTACACCTGCTATGTTCAAACCATCTGGAGGTGCAGAATTACTCAAAGCTGTGCGAAAAGTGTCCCAACTTTTCGGCAATGTGATCAACAGGAACATAGCTCTAACAGGTTCATCAAACTTGACACCTTGAGCTGACAACTGACTATAGATTGTGTTGAATTCATTCAGATGATTGGACATAGGTGTCCCTTCTTTCATCTTCAAGTCAACAAGCTTCTTAAGCCAGTATACCTGTGAAGCTGCACTCTGCTTCTCATAAAGATCACTCAGCTTTAACCATGCTTGATAAGCCGACATCTCGTCTGCTACATTGAAGTAAACGCTTTCTGCCAAAGTCAGCATAATGGTAGAAAGTGCCAATTCATCCATTTCGCTCCATTCATCTTCGTCCATATCTTCTGGTTTTATCCCCTTGAGCTTTATAGGTTTTATCTGCTTCTTTTGTACCAACACGTGCCAAATCTACTTCTTCCACAATGGGAAATTGGTTCCATCCAGCTTCTTGATATTGTAAAGAGCAGTGTCCTGTGATCCAGCCATAACTACGCTTCACAGTAGTTTACTTTCCTGGGAAAAATTCGGCAGAGTTTCCCCTGTAAACTGACCTCTGAACCAATATCAACCTGTCAAATGAACTAAGAAAGCTTCAGATTCTGCATAAATTTCGGCAGAGTCTCCTTTGTAAAATGGCTCTGGTGTACTAAAAAACAGACCAAAAAACAGCTCAAAAAACACTGTCTCTCTGACACTGTAAGCTGCGGGTAAACCTGTCTTGCACCTGTACTGTCTCTCACTGTCATGTCACTGTCCTGTAAGCATAGACTGCGACAATGCCTCAACGGCAGTAAAGCAAAGATGCAATCCCAACTGTCTAACTCACAGTCAATACATCCTAGCTGCCTATCTAAGGGTGCTCGAGGGATCGCTCCAAGACCTGTATCACCGAAAGGATCTCAACATTCAAGAATCCCCCAGCTCAATAAAACCTCACTCGACCCTCAACAAAGGCTGCAGTAGATCTGACAGTACATAGACTTCCCACAAAGTCATACATCCACAAATTTCCCACTGTATGTTGTAACCGCTGCGGCGGTTGTTTGCTGCGTGACTCACAGCCAGCAAACCCTCAACAGACATACATCATCTCTGACAATACATCCTATGTGGAAGTACCTGCAATGTCAGGATGAAATCTGGAATATCAAGCAGCAAACACAAGCTACCTGATGAACTAGTGGATGTCGCCTACAGACTGTGTGTAGATGCGCCCGTGTCATATGTGACACACCTCCAAGAACTGTGAGCCGTCCTTCGATGTGTAGACAGCCACAAATCAACACTCTGGGAGTGTCGATATCCTCAGCACCTGCAGTCGTAGGCCGAAAACCCCAAATTTGCAGAGTCGGATCTGCACCCGCCGAGACCACCTGGTCGAAAATGGCCTGCACAGACCTTTGTCGAAGCCAAACGGTGGCTGAGATGACCTCAGAATGAAATTCTGAGAACATCGAGCCCTTCGAGCTCGCCCATAGGATTTGGGGCCGTGTCTTCGCCTGTCGAATTTCACTTCAATCTGAGCTGGTGACTCTAGCCTCCTGCAGTGCTGCCCCGAGCCTCGATCTGAGCTTTGATACCAGTTGAAGGAGTACGAGCAGAAGTGCGACGCGAGAGAGAGTGCGAGAAGAAGAGCACAACGATATGGTGAACTCGCTCTACTGTAATGTGTAGAGCATAGTGAATTCTTATTAGGTTTTTACAAAAGAATATGTGTACATACCTGGCGGCCGCCCACTTACCTGGGCGACCACATTGGGCTTTATACCCCAACACTTGCCATGGTTGAGGATTAAGGTTCTTGAGGTGCTTGTCATGCTTGAAGGCTAAGGAGGTTGAGATGCTAAAGTCAAAGGGGATCCCTACACAAGAGGGTCCGAGCCATGAAGCTAGGGGATGAGAGAGAACATTCACACACACTCTCAAGGAAAGCCAAGACCTAGGAGGCAACAAGGACACATATCAAACCCCTACCCATGCTGCCCTCATGGTGTTCCTGGATCCTATTGGATGCCCTTAAAGAGGTCCGATGAGAATTTAGTTCAATAAAATAAATATACAAGCAATATTCAAGCCCTCTCTCCTAAAGGGGTAAGGAGGACACTTGTCCAAATTCTACCCTTGTTGCTTGATATGAATAGATCATGTGATTGGCTAGACTTGTGGAGGTCCAATCAAGTCCAAGCTTGAGCTATAGGGGGGGTTGACCCAAACAAGAATGGGTTCTTCTTGTTGATACTCTCTCTCTCTCTCTCTCTCTCTCTCTCTCTCTCTCTCTCACTCACAACACACACACACACACACACATTCTCTCCTTGTATGAAGAGCAAGAGCTTCATCTCCTTCTCCAAGCTTGAGAAGTTGAGAGCCTACACCAAAAACTCTTGGCTATGGAATGCAATTCCAACCAAGAGCCATGCTTCAAAGAAAAATCATGTCATCTTCTTCATCTCCACTACTATGCTACTATGCTATGCTAAGCTACAAGAGTAATGACAAGTGAGGAAACTATTTCTTTCTTGTATACTACTTCTTCTTCCTCTTCCCTACCCTCACTCCCTGCTAGCTCTCTCCACCTTTGAAGGTGTTTGAGGTCTTGGAATTGAGGCCGGGGACAAGTTAATGCTTTGGTAAGATAGTTAAGGGCATAATCTTGGTGCATGAAGCTTACCATCTTCATTGCACCAACAAGCTATGAAGGAACACAAATCTTGTATTGTACCAAGTCTCTCTTCATGAGAGAATCTATAATACAAAAGCCTTTTGGAGGGCGGACTGCCGGCTCCAAGTAAATCTGGTCCTCTATTGTTGTCAATTTCTCTAATTCTCTCTCTCTCTCTCTCTCTCTCTCTCTCTCTCTCTCTCTACAAGTATTGTTCATGCCAAGCTAATTAGATGTTATGTTCATTTGCTACCTTTAATCAAGTACTCTTCTTATGCTCTTTAAGAATTCTCTTAAAGGAAATGCTCACTATTGTTATTTCAATTTCGCTACAATTAATTTCATAGCCATATTTCATTACACTTTTGTCTATATCTACACTTGCAAGACTTGGTCTTGCTATCAAATTTATGGATGACAAATGTTCAGTTCATGATCTCAGTTTTGGTGATGAAATAGTTGCATCTAGCATTTAGTGTCGTGGGTTGTATAAGCTCACTTTGTATGACAAGTGTGGGAAAATTTTTGCAAATGTCAGTTTTGGTGATGAAATAGTTGCATCTAGCATTAGTGTCGTGGGTTGTATAAGCTCACTTTGTATGACAAGTGTGGGAAAAATTTTTGCAAATGCAGTTATGGATTCAAAGGCTATTCATATGCAAAACTTTGGCATGCACATTTTGGGCATCTGAATTTTGCCAGTTTGCTACATTTACAAAAATCTGATATGGTTGCTTCTTTGTCGCCTCTTGAAGCACCTTCAAAGCATGTTTGTGAAGAGTGTATTTTGGATAAGATTCAGAGTTCAAAGTTTTCAAAGGATGGTTCAGTTTGGGCTACATGTAGGTTGCAACTTGTGCATAATGATGTTTGTGGGCCTATGCAAACTCCATCCCGAGGAAATTAACTATACTTTGTGACTTTCATTGATGTGATTACTCCAAGTGTGCATGGAATGTTATGCTCATGATGCATGAAGCTTTCCATCTTCATTGCATCACCTAGGTCACAAGGAACACAAAGATTGTATTGAACCAAGTCTCTCTTGATGGGAGAATCTATAATACAAACGGCTTTTGGAGGGGGGACAGACTCCAAGTAAATCCGGTCCTCAACTATTGTCATGTTCTCTCATACTCTGTCTTGCAAAAGTATTGTTCATGCCAAGTTAATTAAGTACTATGTTTAATGTTGCTACCATCAATTAAGTTCATCCTCTATGTTTTCAAAGTGATCTCACAAAAATGCTCACTCTAATTCTCTTAATTGCGTTGTTCTCAAAGTTTATAGGCCATTTCCATTACATTGGTATCAAAGCTATTGGTTTCTTTTTTCTTGCTTAAGAAGAGAGGTCCTTAAGTAGCCTATTAATGGTTGATTTTGTTAACTATATTAGGGTAAGTGGGACTGGGATCTATTATCGATTTTGTTGAGTACACTATCTAGGATATGGTGCACACCTAGGGAGCTTTGGTCTTAATAATGGGGTCTTTTTAGACTTGCCTACGGCTTTACCAATATTGAGCCATAAGAAGTCCAAAAGGAGCTAGCACTCGGCAATTCTGCAATATTAGACCCACTCCACTACTCTCTATAATTAACCAATTCAAGCCGTGGGTGCAGATACTTAAGTGCTTATTTTCAAAGGCTAAGAGGAGTAGCAACTAAGCTTTTGAATTGCCAAAGAATACACTAAGTAAACACATAAGTATAATTAGCATGGATGACAATAACCAAGAGAGTAGAATGAACATTGATAACTTTTATTTTGCACATGAAGGTGCTAATGATGATGCCCCCATGTTTGTCAATTATCTTGTTACTAGGTTGCAGCAAGCTATGGGAAACCCTCCTTTGCAAGTCGTAGTTATTCAACAACTTCATTCTTATGGGATTCCCCTTCCTCTCCAAGAGGAGAGAGAGATTAGGAGACCTCTTGATGAGACCCCCAAAAGAAGACTCTCTCCCATACAAGAGGAGGAATCCAAAGAACAAGAAAGTAATGAATCCCTAAGTTCCTCTGAAGATGTGGCTCCACAAAGACGGCGGTCTAAACGATTGCCAACTCCTCTCAAGAGAAAACAGTCAACCCATAGTCCTTCTCCTCGTCACTCCAAAACAGAAGAGAGGAAACAAAGGAAGAAAAAGGAAAGAAAGAGGTCGCCCTATTCTCCTTCTTCTTCACCTTCCTCCTCTTCCGACAAAAGCAATAATTATTCTCCTAGAGAATACAAGAGGAGAGGACATCACAAAACTTACCTTGCATGGTGAAGGTCCCAAAAGCTTAAGAAATTCAAAGAGGGAGGAAAGAGTATCTCTTTTCTTACCTATGATGGCACCTTTGTTACCACCGACAAAGTATTGGCCTTTATCCAAAAATTTGATGTGGCCTTTGGAGAGAAGGGCTTTACGGAGTCCTCCAAGCTACGCCATGTAGCTATGCACTTTCAAAAATTGGCTAGTCAATGGTGGGCTAAACTTCGTGGCAACGGCAAAGCCCCAAAGACATGGAAAACTCTATGAGTTTCCATCATGAAGTAATTCCTTGCAAGAGATGCAAAGGACAAAGTACTTACAGAATGGCGCAGTTTGAAGCCTCTCTCCCATGAGTCTATTCACAAATATATGGACAAGTTTTGGGATTTACATCTCAAGGCTACTGTCTTTCAAAAGATAAACTTCGTCAAGAAAAAGCAATAATTTTGTGCGAGATTACCTGAAAAAATGGCCGAGTATGTCAACTCCCAAGCACCACACCATGGTTGCTTCCCGCATCAATTTTCAAGAAGGGGCTAGACGGAATGTCAAGCCCGTGGAAAACAAAGACAAAAGTGATGCAGAGGGAAAAACCAATGCCCAAAATTCTTCCAATGGCAATTCCAATAACAACAACAATAACAATTGGTCCAAGGAGAAGGGAGTTTACAAATGCAAAAACAAACTCTCTCCTGAAGAGCTTGAAGTTTTTCCCAAGGACTATAAGTGTTTTAAGTGAGGGGAGCAAGGACATGGCTATCGTTCTTGCCCCAAGATAAATGCCCGCAGTGAGACTCCTATAGCTTCCACCATCGAAGCTCCAAAAGAGGATGCTCATTGCAAAGGATCACCTCTCTTCCGTGCTTGGGGAAAGGTAAGGGAACATGATGCCTTCATCTTGTTTGACCCTGGCTCTACTCACAACTTCATATCAACAGAGTTGGCCACCAAGTTGGGCATTCAAGCTTTTGAGATGGGAGATACTATAATTGCTGACACGGCTTTTAAGGGACCGCAAGCCCCTATTACTCCCTTGATTGGTAAGTTGAGGCTTCATGTCCAAAGCTATGTCTACAAAGAAGAGTTTTTCATCTCTCTTCTCCAACATGAGGATGCTATCCTAGGGGCACCGTGGTTCAACCGCATGGCTGCCAACACGAAGTTCCTTGAAAGGAGAATATACTTCACCTGCAGGGGAAAGAGCATGTATATAGATGCTAATGATTCTCGTCGCACTATACCACTTGTAAACTCACCGGCTTTTGATAAGTCAATGAAAAGCTCGGTTTCTACGTACATGATTTTTGTCAAAGAATCCACTAATGATGCTAATGATTTATCAAATGAAAATGGTAGGAATCAAGAAGAGTTACACTTGTCTACTTTTCTAAATGGATTCCAAGATGTTTTTATCGATGATATCCCTATGGACTTACCTCCAAAATGAGGGGATGATGACCATCGAATTTAGCTCCTACTAGGAAGCTCACCGCCTAACAAGCCTCCTTATCGAGTTTCCTAAGCTCAACAAGAGGAGATCATGAGGCAAGTACAAGAATTGGTAAACAAAGGGATGGTGAGGCCTAGCTCCTCTCCCTTTTGTTGTCCAGTCCTTTTAGTGCAAAAGAAAGATGGTACATACTGTATGTGTGTGGACTATCGAGCACTAAACCATATCACTATGAAAAACAGATTTCCCGTACCTCGGGTAGAAGATATGTTTGATAAGCTACAAGGCTCTACCTACTTCACTAGGATTGACCTCAAAAGTGGCTATCATCAATAAGATAGTGGATGAAGATATATGAAAGACCGCATTTCGTACCATGTTTGGTCTTTATGAATATCTAGTCATGCCTTTTGGCTTGACCAATGCACCATTCACATTCAATCGTTTGATGGAGAAAATTCTTAGACCCTACCGTAAGCTCACTGGAGTGTTCTTTGATGGTATCATCATCTACTCCAAGTCCTTGGAGGAACACAAGCAACATCTCTAAGTGATTTTTCAAGCATTAAAGGGGAACAAGCTTTTTCTCAACCAAAAGAAAAGCGAACTTTTCCTTCAAGATATTCAATACTTAGGTCATATTATCTCTCAAGATGGTATCCTTATGGATCCATCAAAGTTAGAGGTAAGAAAAGCATGACATAATCCAAGGAATCTACATGAGCTAAGAAGCTTTATTGGTATGTGTGCATACTATAGACACTTCATAGCAAAATTTTCTTGAATAGCAGGACCATTACATGACTTAACAAAGAAGAACGTTAAGTATTCATGGACTGCTAAGGAGAAAAATGCTATTGACAAGCTCAAAGAGAAGATTACCTCCCAACCAGTCCCCATGCTTCTGGATCTCTCAAAGCCATTTGAGGTCCAATGTGATGCTTGTGGTGATTGCCTTGGAGCAATCTTTCTTCAAGAAGGGCATGCCATAGCATATGAGAGCCGAAGGCTCAATACGGATGAACGGGTCTTGGGCATTTATGAGAAAGATCTTTTAGCTGTTCTACATGTTCTAGACACATGGAAGCACTGTTTATTGAGGACTCCATTCATTTTACGAACAGACCACAAAAGTACTTCATGATGCAAACCAAGCTTTTCAACAAACAAATGAGGTGGGCAAATTTTCTTTTGCAATTTTATTTTCATATTGCTCACATTGTTGGTAAGCACAATCAAGTGGCCGATGCACTTTCATGACAATCAAAAGTTAATGCGGTGTCTATAGCAACTCACAATGATCTATCTTCTATGATAGATGATTCTTGGTCATTTATGAGAAAGAGCTTTTAGTTGTTCTACATGCCCTAGACACATGAAAGCATTGTTTATTGGGGACTCCATTCATTTTACGAACCAACCACCAAAGTCTCAAGTACTTCATGACGCAAACCAAGATTTTCAACAAACAAATGAGGTGGGAAAATCTTCTTTGGCAATTTTATTTTCATATTGCTCACATTGCGGGTAAGCACAATCAAGTGGCCAATGCACTTTCACGACAACCAAAAGTTAATGCGGTGTCTATAGCAACTCACAATGATCTATCTTCTATGATAGATGAGTCTTGGCATTTATGAGAAAGAGCTTTTAGTTGTTCTACATGCCCTAGACACATGGAAGCACTATTTTTGGGGACTCCATTCATTTTACAAACAGACCACCAAAGTCTCAAGTACTTCATGACACAAAGCAAGCTTTTCGACAAACAAATGAGGTGGAAAATTTTCTTTCGCAATTTTATTTTCATATTGCTCACATTGCTAGTAAGCACAATCAAGTGGCCGATGCACTTTCACGACAACCAAAAGTTAATGCGGTGTCTATAGCAACTCACAATGATCTATCTTCTATGATACATGAGTATGCTTCTGACCCTGACTTTAAAGATGTAATTTCAGCCCTTGCTCTGGGAAAGAAAGAGGAGCCATTCACCTTGCAAGATGGTTATCTTCTCCACGGCAATAGGCTATGTGTTACCCACTCCCTTCGTGAGAAAGTCATGTATGAATCCTATGCTCCTCCCTATGTGGGGCATAGAGGCATTCAAACTTCTCTTGAAGGAGTAGAGACGTACTTCTATTGTCCTACCATGAAAGTGGACATACAAAAGTATGTTTCAAGATGTGTGGTATGCCAAAAGACTAAGTATGATAGAGGGAAGAAACCTGGATTACTCTAGCCATCACCAATCCCTAATTCACCATGGGTGAGTATATCCATGGATTTTATCTTTGGATTACCCAAGTCTATCCATGGGAATACGGGAATATGGACAATAGTCGACAGGTTTAGCAAGCAAGCACACTTTATTCCTGTCAAAAAGACTATTAAGGCACACTAAATGGCAACCCTCTTCATATCTCAGATTTTCAAACACCATGGATTACCAACATGCATCGTGTCAGATAAAGATCCTAGAATGACCAGTAATTTTTGAAAAGGACTCTTCGAAAATCTAGGTACAAGATTGAATTTCTCTTCGGCCTATCACCCACAAACGGATGGCCAAAGTGAGATAGCCAATCTTATGATACTCGATCTACTAGAGACTTATGTTACAAAAGTAGATCAACGCTCACTCTTGTAGAGTATGCATACAATAATATTGTCCATACTACTACGGAAAAAACACCTTTTGAGATCATAGAGGGGAGACCTAAAAGTCCCTTGCTACTTAAAGTACATGGGAAGATCTTCGTTGCTGATGAGTATAGCCGTGACCTACAAGACTCTTTTCAAAAGGTTAAGGAGGCTATATCCATCTCTCAACAAAGGCAAAAAGTTGTTGCTGACAAGCACAGAAGGGCCTTAACGTTCAAAGAAAATGATTGGGTCTTACTTAAGTTTCCCAAGGCTCGATTAAGGCAAACGACGGACAAAAATCTTACGGACCATCAAAAGTATTATACTAAACTAACAAAATGATACTATGGTCCTTTTCAAATCTTGAAGCCAATCAATGACATGGCTTATCAACTCAAGTTGCCCAACCATTTGCTCATAAACAATGCTTTTCATGTGAGCCTACTTAAGCCCTACAAAGGAGAGCCACCAAAAGAACCAATTATTGAAGACCCTCCAAAAATCAAAGACCAAGAAGAGGTGCTACAACCCAAAGCTATCCTTCGGTATGAAGACAAGGTACTACGACATGGTAAGATTTTCGACGGTATCTAATTAAGTTCAAAAATTATCCTTATAAGGATGCTAGATGGATGGAAGGAATACAGGTTAAGGATAGTATGAACCTTGTCAATGCTTACAATGCTACACTAGAGTAAGCAAGTGTAAATGCTTAATGAACAATGTTTTTGTCTTATAAGACTAATCCTCTTTTGTTCACAAATTTAAATAGTATGCATGCTTAGAATCATGTTTGTGATGACGACGTCACTCAAATACCAAGTAGAATTTGTCGCTCTACTTTGGGAGTATAATATGGACTAAAGAGCAGACATGCTTGCGGCAGCTAAGTCTCCCAAGCACCAAATGGACTAGTCATCCATTCTAGAATGATGTCCTAGGGTACAAAGCGATCCTCTACCCGCTAAGAAACGTAGACAAATGACTAAGACCTTATCTCTTCTATCTCATAGGAGGACGACTATGGTTTCAAGAGAGAGGTAATGTTATAAAATCTAATATCTAACCAACCCAAATGATTTTCTCATATTAAACTAATCATTCAATGTGGGAGAATAAACGGGAACAAGGGTTAGAATATAGACACGTGCTTCATTAAAGACCTCCAAAAGTAAATGTTAAAAAGTCCTTTGACCTTAGGCAAGCTAGGGCTGACCTTAAGGTGGGAATCCTACCCAAGCATGAGGTGCTTGTCGTGCTTGCTAACTAAAGTGTTTGTGGGAACCTTGACCAAGCTTGAGGTGCTTCTCATGCTTAAATGACTAAGGTTCTTCAAGTGTTCAATTCAAATATAATCTCTCAAGAGGCATAAATGATTTTCATGCTTAAATGACTAAGGTTCTTCAAGTGTTCAATTCAAATATGATCTCTCAAGAGGCATAAACGATTTTCATGTTTAAATGACTAAGGTGCTTGAAGTGTTCAATTCAAACATGATATCTTAGGAAGCATAAAAGACACATGTCAAATTCCTCCCCATGTGGCCCTCATGATGTGCTTAAATCCTATTGGATAGGCTTTAAAGGTGTCAATTGAGAATTTAGATGCATAAAAATAAATAATTAAGTTCTTTCTCTCAAAGAGGAAAAAGAGGACACATGTCCAAATGATATAATTAAATAATACGAGAGAGAGAGAGAGAGGGGTGGGGGGGGGGGGGGGGGGGGGACCAAACATGAGAGGGAGTATACTCTCCCACACACACACTCACACTCTTGCTCTCTCATTGTGTGAAGTACAAGGTGCAAGAGCTCCATCTCCTTCTCTAAGCTTGATGAGAAGTTGAGAGTTTACACCAACACTCTTGGCTATGGAATGCAAATCTAACCAAGAGCCATGCTTCAATGCTTAAGCTTCCATCTTCTTCATCTTCATTACTATGTTATTATGCTATGCTAAGCAAGAAGAGTGTTGATAAGTGAGGAACTATTTCTTTCTCCTGTTCCTCAACTATTGTCATGTTCTCTAATACTCTCTCTTGAAAAAGTATTGTTCATGCCAAGTTAATTAAGTACTATGTTTATGTTGCTACCGTCAATTAAGTTCACCCTCGATGTTCTCAAAGTAATCTGCTCACTCTAATTCTCTTAACTTCGCTATTCTCAAATTTAATAGGCCATTTCCATTACACACGATCCCTCTGCTTTTGCCATTCATCCACTATATTTTCTTTACCCTTATCGTTCCACACCACTCTCTGTTGTTCCCACTTTTTGGCCTCAACAGTTTGCTTGTCCTCTTCATCTGAAATTTCTTCACCCTTGCTTCTGGTAACCATCATGACTGGTACTCATTCTGGTGGCTTTTGGTCCAATGAACCCTCTAGGCACTGGGAAGCAAAGTGGCCATACTTGCCACAACCATAGCAGTTTTTCGTCTTTTTGTAATTTTCCCGTCCTCTGTCCCTTCTAGTGCCACCCTGATATCTCCCTCTGCCAGCACCAGTGCTTGTACTAGCCTCATTCTCCTTATAGCCAGTAGTCCCCTTTTGCTTGGGTGCCTCGGGGTTGGTGAGTGCGATCATCGATAAGTCCTTACCCTTATCATCTGACTCACTTTCAAATGAATTGGAACTAGAAATTTCTTTAATGGAGGACTCACTCTCACTGGACTATTTCTTCTTGTGCCCCTTCTCCTTCTTTGCTAGGTTCTCCAGTTTAAATGCTCTTTGTACCAAACCATTGAACTTCTTGGTTGGTGTTGGTACCCTATTGGAAGAGCTTCACCCTAAATGATATTACAAAGTACACCAACCAAGATACAATTACAAGGCTTGGGCTTACACGAGATATAGAGATCTAGGGATTAAAGTAGCGGAAGAGCAAGAGATATTGAGAGACATCGAGAGAGCTCAAAATGAAATAGTGGGTTCTATTTATAGCCCCTCGGATTGGTGTCTGACTGACTGTGTACTATCCCTTACCATGGTAACTCTTTGTTACTGCTTCTAGAAGCCTCTGGTACCCGTCGGCTGTCTACTAAGGGGTGTTCCCGCCTTCTATAGAGATCCTATTTCTCTCACCACTCTTCCCAAAACGGTATGGAGAGCATGAGAAATGACGAAGTGATTTATGCAATACTTACATGTGTTGTTCGAGTTGTATAAGGAAAATATAGGAGAGAATGTAGCATTATTCAATTCCCCATTATTTTTCCTTTGTTTTGTAGGATTAAACAAAAAATCAAAACCTCCCATGATAACTTCTTTTCAATTTGAATGAGAAACTTCAAAAGAATGTGGACCATCCCCTTCTCTAGCAAAGCCACCGCACACCCCCCCCCCCCCCCCCCCCCCCCCCCCCCCCCCCCAATTTACTCTTGCTACACATGATTAGCCAATCATTGAGCATCAATCATATTTTACAAGGAGGTTGAACCATGTTGAGGTTTCTACTGAAGAGGTACTCCTTCTCCACCAATTAGCCACAACCCAACAATTTGAAAACAGAGTTCACTTCAGGGTTTCAAAGGAATTTATGGGCATCTCTCCTAGTTTGGGTTGTAAAATTGCCATCATGTTTGATAAATTGTAACTTCCCACAAACCAATACAATCGCGGCCGTGGTATAGCAACTTTGAGCACTTATGTGGTAGCATAACTCGCAGCCTATATGGTCTTGCCTCCAATTGTATCACTCTTTTCAACAGAATGACAATAAGTTGAGCAAGATCTTTTGTACGTTGGGTTTGTTCATTACCAATATAAAGACTTGCATTGGTATCCATGGTGGAAAGATATATATCATATGATTTTCAAACTACATTTGCACATTTATTTGCCTATAATATTTCACTTGATTTTCCATGGATGAATAGACACTTCGCCACGTGAGGGGTTATGCTTCATGATTATGTTTTACTTGAAAGAATCATGGAATCTTAAAGTTAATTTATGTAGTCTTCCGTGCACAACTAGCATAGCATGTCTACAACATTGGTTCTCCCTTTTGTAATATTCCACCACTTTAGGAAAGACTTAGTTAGTGTCCATGTGCAATCTCTTCTCAATCTTTTTGTCATTTCTTCACTAAAAACTTTCTATGATACACCTATCTAGAGCAAGATATATATCTTTTTTTATTGGAAATATGCATTAATTGTATTCATTACAAGTATATTTGCGCCTACCATGGTGTGTTATATGCTCTTAGAGACAAGCTTAATAAGTACAGTATTTCTTTTCTTACTCAAAGAAAGCTACACTAGGATTCCATGCTTTGCAATAAATGAAACCCAATTTGATTCAAAATAAATAACCAATTACAATTATAATCTACTAACTGCACAAATCAAGCGCCTTTGGCACGAAGAATTCTAGCATAGATAAGAAACACAACATAGAGAGCTAGAGTTTTTGAAGCTACCCCCCTGCCCCCAAAAAAAAAAAAAGGATTCATTGCTAATGAATATACTTACATGCATGATTAAACCATAAAAGTAGACCTTCATTGATCACACATGGACAATGAAAGCTTTAAGTACTTCACAATTTGGGTGATTAGAAGCTCAACTTTGCCACAAGTTTTTGTAATCCTAGCCACACTCTTAAACGCATCCAACTATGTGATCCGGGTAGCCTACAAAGAGTGAGAGAGGGCAAGTGTGAAATATAAGTACATAATTGAGATCCTTTATAAATGCCATGCTGCTATAGAGTTGTTGATAAGCAATTTTAAGGACATATCATAGATATGCATAGAGCTTGGCAATAGTTGTAGGAGCATTGTAAGTACTCTGACGTCCCCTTGCTCGTGCTTTTCACACATAGACTTGGTTGATTTATGTGTCCCCCTTCCCTACATGATAGAGAAGAAATCTGCTAAATTTGTCTTGTGGCCAAAATCACTCCTTTTGCTAGCTTCCTTGGTCAAACCCTCATTTTTTGGAGACTTGGTGAATGGTTTGGAATCTGTTAGGTTCAATTAACCTTATCTTTAGCCTTACGTTTATACTAGCACACAATTTTGTCCATTCCATACTATTTTTTATACACCATGACTATGATTTTGAGGTCGTTTCAAAACCATTTTGATGCCAATACATTACATCAATTTACTTAAAAGTTTCCCTAACATAAAATGTATAGCCTTCTTACTTTTGGTCGCCCATACTTCCTTGTTACAACAAGGGCTACTTCTCAAAGTAAAAATGACGTTGAGTCTCGACTTTAGTTTGAATCCTTCATAACCTTTTCCTTCACCAACTAATTTAAGCATTATAAAAAATAACTTTGGTGTCATTACCATGTCCTTATGAGCTTATCAATAAGAGAGTGTACATATCGCATTGGATCCACATATTGCATTAAACCCCCTTCTGTGAATGTTGGTTGAACTGGTGCTTGAGAGAATATTTAAACCAAAAGTGTGTCATAAAATCTCAATTAATAGAATGATAATCTACTCGATGCTTGAGAAGTTTTGAGTTGCCACAAGCTTGTAAACATTGTACCATACAGCAATACATTTGGAAGACATGAAGACACTAGTTCCTGCCCATTGTATGATGCAAGTGGACCTTTGGGAACTTAATCACAAAGCCTACAATTGGTTGTTTGTAGCTAGCATCCGCTTATACTGAGAGTAGCTTATGCTATTTAAAATCTTTTGAAAGGCCGTGTGTAAATCATGTACAACCTTATCAATAACAAAGATGTTTTCATGGGGTTTCATCACGGAAGTAGCAAGCAGTGACTGATTATTTTTCATTGTGGTAGTTTTGAAGAAAATGGCGTTTGTAATAGGGAAGGAACTTTCCTTGAAAATCTCAAATGGAGGCTTTCCTATAGAGGTATGCGTCAAGTTTTTGTATGCATATTCATCCAATTGAGATACTCAAATGGAGGCCTTCCTATAGAGGTAAGCATCGACTTTTTCTATGCATATTCAAATAACTTTCCCATTGATTTTTTTGATCGACTTCATTGGTATAATCCTTGAGAAGATAAAAAACAATGGAGTTGACAATATCATCCCTCTTTTTTGTTTGTGAATGATAGGCAGAAGACAAATTCAGCTTAGTAGTCATACAAGGATCTCTATTAAAGACAATTGAATTGGGCAAGCCATGATATTTAAACATATGGAAGACAAAAGGTTTGCCATATCATGAGATTCAATGGTCTTTTTTATTAGTCTAAAATGTGCTTAATTACTAAACCTATATGCTATTTTACAAATACCCTTGTTTTCATGAAGAGGCGTGATAGACCAAAGATGAAGTCTATGGCTATCCTATGCCATGTGTTTATGGTAATGGTAGTTAGACTCTTATCAAATCAACCTTTTAGCATACTATACAAAGATAGACATACTCTTGGATGTCCTTTTTCAATGATGGCCAATAATATACATCTATATCTTACCGGCTAGAGTGGTAGCTGCAATCTGATGATGACTTGCAAGAGGAGGAGCATGTGACTCCTGCATGACTTTCTCACACAAAGCCTGAGTGATCACATAGTCTATTACTTTAGAAAAAGAATCCATTTTTTCTTGTGGATGTGGCTTCCTATGATTTAATGACCATACAACATCCAAAAAATTATGGGAGTGTAGCATATGCATCTACCATACTAATAAGATCTTTGTGATATGCTATGGAGGCAACATTTACCCCAAGGCTACAAGAGAACACATTGGCTACTTGATTGTGCTTGCTAGTTATGGGAGCGACATGAAAATGAGTCGATTCTTCCAAGGAAAAAGAAGCAGACTTTGAAATGAGATTTGACTTCTTAAGCTGGGTATTTGAATAGGAAACTACTTGGAATTCTTTCTTTGAAGAGCTATTTCATCATCAAAATGCTCCACACAATCAGAGTGACTGCCCTTTGAATCATGGACAGAGATACTTCTATCTATTTTATTTGCATAAATGTCTTTTGTGATTCTTCCTCTTCCTTGCAGAACTTTGTTCAGAAGACTCTTAATTTCTCTATCTTGGTGATCCAAAAGACTCCTAGAAGAATTTTTTCCTCTCCTTCGGGAAGTCTTTTGTGAATTGGAAATAATATCCTGAGGTCCATCTCGAGCTTGGGTAGTAGGCACAGCTCAATCTCTTGCAAAATTAGGAACCAGTAGAAGACTGCTTTTTATTAAACAACTAGTCACATCTTTGAATGATTGTCTGCTTTCTATAGATGCCCAAAACAAAAGTTGTTTACTCAGCATGAAATACATAATATGTACATGAATAATTATGAAGCAAATATATTTTGGGTTAATTCCTTTCTTTCCTTGGGTGTTGGTCATGTTACAAAACTCTTTGAGATTTGGAGAGCATCTACACCTATCACAATATTCATATCTTTTTCTTTTTTAAGGAGAAGGGAAGAAGGTCTTGACATTGCCCGTTTTAATCCTTCCAGGGTTCTTGCTGTTCAATAGTGAGTAAACCAGAGGTAGCTCCCAAAAGAGTCCACTATCAAGACAACTACTCCCGTGATACAATTAGAGAAAACTAGAGTTAAGGGGGGAATTCTAATGAGCCCTTCAATATAGAGACACAATGAAACACAGAGATTATTGAAGGAATACAAGATTGATCCTTTTATAAGAGACAAATGTCATCTATTGACATATGGGGTGACATCATAAAATAGGTATCTATAAAAAGATGAGGAAATTATGGATTTGTGTACTACATAGGCCACACATCACTCCATGCCACATAGGCTCCAACTAAATAAGAGAGAGTACCTACCATGATACAAAAGTGAGATCCATGTACTCATCCATGAATGCGTGCCACATAGGCTCCAACTAAATAAGAGACAGTACCTACCATGATACGAAAGTGAGATCCAAGAAAGTGTTCGCATATATGATATGTCATAGGACCCAAGCCCACGCCCAACAACCCTCCCTGTGGCATTTGGACTATGGCAAAGGGACTTAGAAATCCATAACCAATGGTAGAGTCACTCAAAACATATTTGCTTGGAATCTTCAATCAACTTGAGGAGCTTATCGCAACATCGGAAGGCTATGAGAACACACTGCAATAGATTCAAAGACAATTAGAAAGATCTGGAAGTGACGTAAGTACATAATGATGGCGATATGCCTATGGAAAAGTACCATTCTTAACTTGCAAGAGCCTAGGATAATTTTTTCTCCCATAGTTATTATTGTTCAAATGTTTAGGAGCAGGATATTGGACGAGCTTTGAAAGCAGTGAAGAATAATTGTAAGCATGCCTATGTGTCTGCAGGACAGCCGCAAAGATAGGGCTTTGCCCCCTATATTTTCTCTTAATCTACTTCTTGCTCCACATTTTTTGGGTCCACTCGGTGTCGCCCACTGATGCTTAACATTGACAAACATGCATAATGAGGCCACAGAGTCATTCTGGTCCTTAAAATGCTTGTCATAATTCTTGGAAAATCTTTAGTGGCTCACTAGGAAAGGTTGATGGTTGTCCCATAGGCGAGTCTGAAAGTCTGCAAGAAAATTTTGATGCAAGTTTCTAATGCTTGACAACATAGTGTTTGGGTCCTGGGAAAGGTTTGCCTCAGCTTAGCCTAGAGCCGGTTGAATATCCGGATTAGCTGGCTTTTAATTAGGGTAAACGAGTAATTCGCACATCCTCTACCCCAAACCAATCAGTCCTATGTATCTTATTAAACTTGCCGACCCAAGGCTTGCTTTCCTGGAAAGCTCGTCTTAATACCCATGAGGATATCCTTGATAAGGTGGCCATTATAATATACAATGACCTTCCTCCTTGCATTTCACTTCGGAGTAAAATTTGCCTATTGAGTAATAATATTAGAGTTAGTAGTATTCCATAGAGGACGAGTGGCTTTCCAAAGAGGGAGGAAATGTTGTAAAGTGGTTCTAGAATTAGGAGGGACAAGATAATGTAGTAAGGCACTAAAACAGCTGCCTAAAAACATGTGACGAATGGGCGCCTTCCCACAATACACTGATGAGGAGTGTTGCATCCCAATGACAAAGCAGACTCCAGCTCACATTAGGTATGAAGGTATGAGATTCTACTACACACACAGTACAGACTACCACCAAGGATGATGCTACACATATAATCACCCACTCAGAAATGCAAGAGATTCCTCACAGGTACTCCCCAACAACGCACACATGCGCTCACACAACCCCACCAAAATGACTTTATCAGGCAATGCAATACCTTTGCCAACACGACTCAAACAAGCTACTTCAAGAGAGAGCACTTGGCTGGAAAAACTGGATCAAGGACGAGCCTAACTTCCCTTAGAAGTTTCAGAAAATTTTGATCACATTTCTATTTGCGAAATTTTTTCTAGGTTAGTGGCAGCATTCAGCAGCTTGGGAGACGGTTGATTCTTCCCAGCTTTAAGCTTCAGCAGTTCAATTTTAGCCTTGTCGTACTCCAAAGCTGCAAGCTTACAGCAACTAATATTTCCTGTAGAGAAGTTACAAAGTGCAATTCAGACTTCCACAGAGAAATAAGTGGGTTGATAGCAAGCACTCCTAATGCTAACCAAGATGAAGACACGGATAATCACCACAACACTACAAGATGAGACATGTTATTACTTAGATCCCTCGTATTGAAATGAACAAGGTAAACACCACTACGGCCCTATGGCTTTTGTGGTAGAACACAATACCCAAGAGAAAGAGCCCTAGGCATCTCTAGTATGAAAAGTCCATAATAATACCAAAACGACCTAAATTGATAAGATTTCCATCTACTCTCTTGATATTTTGATAAGATTGCTCCTCGCTCCATCCGCCCAGAAGGATCTTTCTCTCAAATGCCAGCTGATGTGAGATACGTATGCATATTATCAGTGCGTCTCTGACATGATATATCCAACATTATTGGCGTTGGGAAGTTGTCAAATGCCAAAAGGTATCTTCATTAAAAGAAGTTATGAGGGGGACCTCCATCAACAAATCTAGTTTTCTTGTGTCCTTTCTGATGACCTCAAATAGCTCCGTCCCATACAGTTCAAGGAGGCCCGAGGCAGGGGGGGTGTTTGTGTTTGGGTTGGGGTGGGGGGGGGGGGGGGGGGGGGGGGGGTTGTATATCCAGGTATCTTGAACAGAGTGATCAACTTGTTTCAAAAGAACGTTAAGCAAAAACATTTGGGTCTTCGAAGATACAGCCGCCTGCTGCTCAGCCATATCCCTCCCCCTCAGCCACATCCCACCTGCTCAGCCTGCTTGCCCCATCCCCTTGCTCAACCTGACCAGCCTGCCCTCGTGAGTTGCCCGCAAACCTGACCGACACCTGCCGCAACCTGCCCATCCTGCCTGAGCCCTGCCCCAAGCAGCCACCTGCCCAGGTCTGCCTGCCTTTGCCTGCTGCCTGTTTCATCCCCACCTCCCCGAAGCTTGCTCAACTGCAGAGTCTACCTGCCCCACCATCTCCTTTACGCACACCCTCACAATCTAACGATCACACACACCCGACACATGCACCTTCATTCACTTGAAAGCCTTCACTGACATCTTTGGGGTTTGAGGGGTCAGTTTGGTTTTGAGAATCTGCAAATTTTTCAGCTACCTCTAATCTATGGAGTACTATGGCACCATCATTTGTTATCTCATAGGATCTTCAGCACAAAATTGGTGACCGTATTGACGTTCTCCCTCTCAAAGGCATCGTCGGCTGTCTGGTCGGGTGCGCACCTATGCTCGTGTCCAAATCCGGGAGTAGCTGAATAGCAACCTAGATGCCTAAGACAAAGGCATAGTGGACGACATCATCCTGCTGGGCAAAGGTATTTTCATGTCACGTGCAGTGGAAGTGTTTAAGAATTTAGCTCGGATCTAGTACTCCGCACAAACACAAGGTTACTTTACTTTCACTCCCCCTTGCTCTGTTGCCAGAGCAAGTACTTTCTTTATTCTTGCACAATGCTTATACAATGACTAAATGTTGAGATGTTGATACTAATGGGTATTGATGCTACTAATGCAGGGTACTACTGAGATACTGAAGGGAACTGCTCGTACAGGGGTACTGTGGTACTGTGGTATTGCGGGTATTGAAGGTACTGATGGGTATTGCAGGGTACTGAGGTACTGATGGGTTCTATGTTGACGACCATAACGACGACGAGGTACTTATGGGTTCTATGTCGACGACCATAACAATGACGACGAGGTACTGATGGTTTCTGTGTCAACGACGACGAGGTACTGATGGTTTCTGCGTCGACGACCATAGCAACGACGACGAGGACGACGAGCATCTGATCGGTTATATGTCGACGACGACGAGGTACTGATGGGTTCTATGTCGACGACAATGACGAAGAGGTACTGATGGGTTCCGTGTCGACGACGAGGAGGTACTGATGGTACTCAAGGGTACTGATGGTCCCTATGCTGAGCTAGGCAAGAGCCAAGCCAAAACACAAGGGGACCTAGGTGTCGGGGTTCTGTGTCGACGACGATGACGACAAAAACAATGATGGCGACGATGATGGCTATTGCTGAATGCTGAAAATGCTAGCGATGTTGATGGCTAGAATCTACGACCATGACGAGGCTAGGGGCTGAATGCTACCGCCGAGGACGACGACGGGCTGAAATCTGCTGGCGATCGGAGGCTGAACCGCTGGCTGTTCTAGGCTGAAAACGCTGATGGAAGGAGGCTGAAAACGCTGAGTTCTAGCTTGCGAACAAAGAGTTTGCAGGTTCTTTTGCTGCTGCTACCTCTTCTGGTCTTTAGCGCTGCCCATAGGCCCTTTTATAGGTGACTTGAAGGCTGGTTGAGCAGTCACAAATCAGCCCCCACGACCAAGGCTGAAAATAGGTTATTAACAAATAAAATGCTAAGAGGTGGTTCACGCGGCAAAACACCTATATGCTGAAATGTTGTCATGTGCAAGAGAGGGTATGCAACTACGACCTGTCTGGGCATGCACGTCCTACTAGAGGCTCACAAGGGTGCCCGGCTAGGTCCTAAGCTAAGACTGATGCAGACTGTAGCAGAAGCATGTCCACGTCGCGCAAGTGAAGTGCGCACGTGACATCCCCCCCTATTAAAGGTCAGGCACAACTGTCGAACTTCTATCTTTGGATTCTTTGTAAACTTCTGATACTAACTCCTTCTAATGATTGTGGATGCACAAACCGATGAAAAATCCTCCAAACGGGTGGATACTACGGATGTAGATTTGCTGCGATGTAAACATCGACCACACGAGTTACTAGGTAGCCTTACTATTGTCGCAGAATACCAACCCTGATGTTGACTCTGCCTTGCGAGCAAGTACTGCCACTCCAATAGTCCTATCATGAAAACATTGTGGGTGAAGCTAAAAATTAAGGGTGCTCAGAGGTATTTCCAAGGGTTTCTTGTTGACGGAAGTGGATGCACGCTACATGCAAATGAGAATGCAAAGATGCTTAGGGATCCTTGTACCAACTCCTTCCATATCCGCAAAGGAGGCAAGTAGATCTTGGTACTCAAGATCTGGGTTTTTGTGTATCCGATGTCGATCTTCCTTCAAAGACATGGCAATGAAGATGGAAGCTGATGTTGGATGCTTTTGATACTGAGGGTGTTGAGAGGCTAATAAGTCCGGGGTAGGGACGTGAAGCTTCTTTAACGAAAAAAAATGGGAGAGGTTCTTTGGATTCTTGGTTCGGCTCGGGTTC
The DNA here is from genome assembly GCF_014529385.1 of Adiantum capillus-veneris. Classification (NCBI taxonomy): domain Eukaryota; kingdom Viridiplantae; phylum Streptophyta; class Polypodiopsida; order Polypodiales; family Pteridaceae; genus Adiantum; species Adiantum capillus-veneris. The sequence continues at coordinate 4,316,174 of NC_140945.1, forward strand.
TTGGGATACTTGGGTACTTGGGGTTCTTCCCTTGAGTTCGCGAAGCCGATGCACAAACAAAGCTCTAATACCGATGTCAGGTGCAGCGGAAGTGTTTAAGGATTTAGCTCAGATCTAGTACTCCGCACAAACACAAGGTTACCTTACTTCACTTGAAAGAGAAACTAAATTGAACGAGAGAGAGAGAGAGAGAGAGAGAGAGAGAGAGAGAGAGAGAGAGAGAATGTCGGGTCCCAAACCCTCAAGGGCCCCCTTGCTCTGTTGCCAAAGTAAGTACTTTCTTTACTCTTGCACAATGCTGATACAATGACTAAATGTTGAGATGTTAATGCTAATGGGTATCGATGCTACTAATGCTCGGTACTACTGAGATATTGAAGGGTATTGCGGGTACTGGGGTACCACGGGGTACTGTGGTACTACGGGTACTGAAGGTACTGAGGGCTGTTGAGGGCTACTGCGGGGTCCTAAGGTATTGATGGGTTCTGTGTCGACGACATTGACGACAACGACGAGGGTTCCAAGACGCGCACCACGTGCCAATAGAAAAGAACAGACTAAACACACTTTTAGCACTTCAATAACAACTGAAACTGAAGAGAGATAGAGAACACACGCCACACAAAGTGACGGAATTCCACCACAGTGAGTATTGGCCCCAAACCTTGGCACCCCTTTCGGTATTTCTTTATATTACATCAACACAATACAAGCCGGTACTCCACGCTCTACACCTTCTCCCATAAGAGTGCCAGAGAATGAGCCCTAGCCTCATATTTAAAGGCCCTTGGCCATTAAGAGCAATTTACATGAAAAGCTTTAAACTCAAAAGCAACTGGTCCAAAAAGCTACAAAAACTGCTAGCGTGATTTACGGAAATCCATACAACTACCACGTCAGCAGTCTACGCAAAACACGAAAATCCATACAGTTCTACCACGTCAGCAGGCAAGCGTGAAAAGCAAAGTTTCGTACTACTGCCACGTCAACTTGTCCGTACAGCTTTGTCCGCGTCAGCAAAGGCTACCACCTCATCAGTTTGGGACATCTAGTGTGTCTAGTACGTCGGTACTTACAATCAATGTCTGTTGAACTGGTTTATGGCTTATGTCTGATTTTGCATGCGTAATCGAGGGCAATTACAATTCTTTCAAGAGGGGAGTATGTCACAAAATGATGACATGGCAGTACTATCCGAACACACACAGTAGCAACAGATGATGTGGCAGACTGTACGGATTATCCGAAAATTGCGTTGACTTTGATAACGTGACAGTTGTACGGACGTCCGCAATTCACGCTGACATGCTGACGTGGCAACTGTACGAAATTCCGTAATTTGCATTGGCTGCTTTTTGCCGGTTTTTGAGGACTAGTTGCTTTTGGGACAGTTTGCGTTTGAGTTTAACTGCTTTTGGCAACCCTTTGTAGAATAAAAGAAACCCAAGGCCCTCACTCTGCAAAGCATCAAGACGCAGAGTCTGAGAGCGGAGGACCCCTACGAGAGTTGTACTTTGCTCAAGATTTAATAAAATAAAGAAATACCGAAAGGGGGGCTAGGTTTTGGGGCCAATACCTCTGGGCATGGCCCAAGCCAGTTACAACGAGGTACTGATGGGTTCTGTGTCGACGACAATGACAACGACAATGACGACGAGGTACTAATCGATTCTATGTCGACGACCATGAAACTGACAAGAAGGTACTGATGGGTTCCGTGTCAACGACGAGGAACTGATGGTATTGATAGCTATTGATGGTCCCTATGCTCAGCTAGGCAGGAGCCAAGCCAAAACACAAGGGGTACTAGCTGCTAGGGTTCTATGTCGACGACGATGACGATGACGATGACGATGATTACTATTTCTGAATGCTGAATGCTGAAAATGCTAGCAATGTCGGCTAGAATCTGCAACCATGACGAGGCTAGGGGCTGAATGCTATCGCCGAGGACGACGATGGGCTGAAATCTGCTGGCGATCAGAGGCTAAATCGTTGGCTGTTCTAGGCTGAAAATGCTGATAAAAGGCGCCTGAAAACACGGAGTCTACAGGTTCTTCTGCCTCTTCTGGTCTCTAGCGCTGCCCATAGGCTACCTTTATAGGTGACTTGAAGGCTGCTCGACGAGCAGTCATAAATCAGCCCCCACGACAAAGGAATAAATAGGCTGAAAATAGCTTATTAACAAATAAAATGCTAAAAGGTGGTTCACGAGGCAAAACACCTATATGCTAAAATGTTGTCCTGTCCAAGAGAGGGTATGCAACTATGACATACCTGGGCATGCACGTCTTGCTAGAGGCGCACAAGGGTGCCAGATTAGGTCCTAAGCTAGGATTGATGCTAGATTGTAGCAGAAGCATGTCCACGTAGCGCAAGTGAAGTGCGCACGTGACATTTCATTGTTGTTTTCTCATCGCAATAGCTTGCCTCTGTGGCTATCAGTCACACTCTTCTCACTTTTGGAGACAAATGTTGGATGTAAAGGCCCTTCACCTCATGTATAAACCCACACAAGGTATGACCCTTCTAGTACCCTAAAGCATATAAAATACATCTCTCTCTCTCTCTCTCTCTCTCTCTCTCTCTCTCTCTCTCTCTCTCTCTCTCTCTCTCTCTCTCTCTCTCTCTCTCTCTCTCTGACCTGCAGTACTAGCACCTACAACCTCTTGCGCACCAACAAACTGGTATCAAAGCCGCGTTCCACGCACTCTCACGCACGCAACACCCAACGAATCAAAAGGCTGCACGCGCAGATTGTTTTTGGGCTGAAAGCAACCCGAGTCTTCTCACACAGAACCCCACTCACGCATGAAATTACAGCCCTCGTGCTGTTCTTGCACAACAAAATCTGCGTCAAAAATTGCAGATTTCATGCACAGAAGCTTCGAAAATTTTGGGGTTTTTCATGCATCAGTGAAATTTCACTCAGTTGTCTCGCTTTCATTGACATTGGTGCATGTTCGAACTCGGAAAATTTTGGCGCTTTTGCAAATTTTGCCCGTATTTCGCTCTTGGGATCATGTATTAATGCAATTAAGACAAGTTCGTCAGTGAAATTTTGGGGCTTTTGCTGAAGTTGTGGATTTTGACAAAACTAATGCAAGAAAATTTGGGGGATTTTGGTAAAATTGATGCGTGTAGTACACTTCGGGGGTAGTATTGAAGCAAAGCTTGTGTTGTAAGCTACGGATTTACCTCTTATTTGTGAGAATTTGGAGAACTACAAAGATTCTTTGGTGTTTCGTGTATCAGAAATTGATACAAACTCTTATGTATGTAGTACATGCGTTGAGTAACTCTCATCGAGTTAACATAATGCTAAATATTCATGTTGCAACTGTTCTAGAGATCATTGACAGATTTAGGATTGTTGCAAATGTATTTTTGGTGATAGTGTTGAAGTGGGAGTCACTCGATGGTGATGTAAGCGTGTTATATATGCTGAAATTTTAGTTCTTTGCTGAAAATCATCACTTTTATTGCTATGCATGTATTTGAACACACAGGTAGTGAACCTTGCCCTCTAGCTTGCTCGGAAATTGGACTGCATTTGGCTGAATATTCAGCTGCTCATTTACTGTCATAAATTGTGCATTTGTACCTTTAGTGCATTGCTAAAATATGGCTACTAATGCTTCCAATAGCAATGACACTAAATGCCTTCTTGAAATCAAGAGGTTTGATGGCACTGGCTTTGACCTGTGGAAGGACTGTCACAGGCTTGGGCACCCCAAGTCAAAAATCCGGCACAACACACGAGAGAATCACTTAAAATACTTCACAACTTTAAAACTGAGTAGACACAGCCCGGCATAGTTCTGTGCCCAGAGGTATTGGCCCCAAAACCTGGCGCCCCTTTCGGTATTTCTTTATTATATTAATGCTTGAGCAAAGTACAACACCCGTTGGGTCCAAGTCTTTCAACTTTGCGTCCAAATGCCTGAAAGAATGGCCCTCTAGGCACTTATAAAGCGTACATGGGATGCTAAAAGCAGAGCCCCTTAAGCAATCACATAAAAAGCTTCAAGTCTAAAAAGTCTTGGGGGCCCAAAAGCTAACGCCCAAAGCAACCAACACGATTTGCGAAAATCTGTACAGGTGTCACGTCGACAGCATAATTCGCGGACGTCCTTACAGCCTACAACGTCATCAGCTCCACGTGATTTTGGCCATTATTTGATCCTTGTGTCCCTTTGGCCCGGTCTGTAACAATTTCAGACTTTATAAACAATTAATTTATTTACGAGAAAATAGTTATCTAATTAGTTATGTGCACATCATAATAGAAGTAGCAGTTCTAGGGCCTCAGGTGCGCCCAAACTTGGGCCAGAGCACCTAAGGGAGACCTTAGCAGAAATTACGCGCGTCAGTTTGAGCACGGGAATGAGATGGGGTCCTTAGGATTACTAGCCTAAGGCTTGCATTATTTTTAAGGCCTTGGGATAAGTCAGTTAAAAAAATTTAAATTGTTTGTGCCGGACCAAACGGCCGAACAAGTGTGAATAGCTAATGCCAGACCAATGCCGATACGGCATTGTGCTGGGGAGCAGCTAACATTTCATTAGTTGCATCCATGTGTGCAGTTGTGAGTTAATTTGCACATTTCATTAATAGCTTAGGAACTTTTAAAATGTGAAAGTTGAATGGTTTTGAAGTTATTAAGTGTGTCACTTGGCACACTGCGCACGAGGCGACCACAAATGTCGCAAGGGGCTGCTCTCAAGCTTCCATGGAGGGCCTCAATGCGTAGAGCATGCTCACAATAGGGGGGGTAGGAGCACTGCCAACCTGAGAAGAGGGGGAGAGGATGCTCTTATAAAGCCAGCAAGAAGAGGGGACGCTAGAGCTTGAGGGAGGGTGAGAGTGAGAGTGAGAGAGTCACTTTGCATTGGTAAGTTCTCACAGGCATAGCCAGCTTTTGGTTAAGATTCGTCGCGAGAAGTTGCAGCAGGCACTCTCGCCGTAGAGTGCGCTGGCTGTAAATTCTCTGTTTTCAGCCCCTAATCACCTCGATTAGGACTGTTTTCAGCGGAGCACTAATAGAATTTCCCTCCTCTCTACTTACCCTACGCCTACGCAAGTTTTGGGGAGATTTTATCGCGAAGAAGGCCTCCGTTTCGGCGTAGGAGTGCGCACAGGTAAGAATTTCAGGTTATGTGCAAAAAATTACAGCAAGCATGTTTGTGTGCATTTTGCTTGTTTCTCTCTTGAGTTGAATGCATGAATGATTGCGCATGAAGGACCACACATAGCGGAAGATAGACTCTCCATTGTGAGAGCTTCTGACAAGTTTTTTGGAAGATAGACTCACCTGGTGAGAGCTTCCAACAAAGCTTGCAAAAGAGGGGAAGTCCTCTTAGCAGTAAGAGAGTGAAAACACTCTCTCAATCAGTAGTCAAAACAAAACCAAGAAAGAAATAGAGGACGGGCGTTTGCCCCGTTCTTGTGCTTGTAAAGATTCTCCCTTAGTAATAAAGATAATCTCTTTATGGGGGGGGACCAGCCCATCTTCTAGTCCCCAATGAAGTGTCAAGCTTTCTCTCTCTCCAATTCTCTTGAGTATTTGAAGTACAATTAAAAGTCAGTTTACGCTTACGTATTTTTGTGACATTGTCTGCAAGTGTCCAAAAGTTGAAAAAACTTATAATCTTTTGAAGTCTTTAATTTAAGCCTCGTCGGAAAGGTTCTCCAAGTTGACAAAACTTTCTCTGTCATTTTCCCTCGCGTCCTCTCTGTCCGAGATCTGTCCAAAGGTCTTGCAACATCATTAGATTGTGACATACCCCCCTCTTGAAAGAATTATTATCGCACTCGATTACACCTGCAAAATCAGACATAAGCCATAAACCAGTTCAATAGACACTGACTCTTTAAGTATTGACACACTAGACGACACAAGTCCAACACTTGTACAAAGACAACAGTATCACATTTAGATCGCATTCAGATCACATCACATAAAATCTAGGACCGTCATTTCTGGCGACGTATTTAGCAATCGCATCTAGATCCGCACCAGACCTCACTGATGTCAATTTAACTAATCCCATATCGCGATCACGTCCATGGATTCCGTTCTGATCTAGGACCATGATTCCTGGCAGCGTATTTAGCAATCACATCTACATCTAACCAAGATCTCAGTGATGCCGGATTAACTAATCCCATATTGCGGTCATGTCCATAGATTTTTGCACTCAAGCATTGTCATGTGCAAGTGATCGTTCCATCTGCACTCGAGCACTGTCGTGTGCGAGTAATCATTTCCGAGGATCCCAATCCATCACTAAGTTCATACTGAACAGAGTGGTCCAATCATTCAATTCTAGCTGTGTGGCCATCTCATCCCGAAGGAACTCTTGATGTGCTCACGACAGTTCCATTGAATCATTCGTGCTTCAAACTTCATGATTCGATATCAAGTGCATTCGGGAGTTGTCACTGCTCCAAAATCATCATCATCTCGTTCTTACTCCTGTTATCTGTTCACAAATAACAGGTTCTTCCATAAAACATTAGTTTTATACATAAATCAAAATCATCTTCAGAAATTCATATTTCAAAGTTCTTCATTCACACACTTAGTTCATATTGAACACATTGTTTCAATCATCTAGTCATCTCATCCGTCTAGAAGTCTTGATGCACCTAGATTCTTGTGTAGCCATCTCATCCCGCACGAACTCTTGATGCGTTCATAGCAGTATCTGGTCATCTCATTCATATGGGAATCTTGATGCACTAAAATCATTCATCATCATTCAAAATCCATCATTCTTATCTTGAATCTGTCAAATCAACAGATTCATTCCTCAACTGCCGTTGCTCTAAATTGCTTTAAGATGCAAATTCCTTGCCATGTCATTTTTTATTTCACCTACAAAATAGGTAAAATTTCAAGCAAATGGTTCATCTCGTTGCAAAAGAGTCGATGTCCCGCTCCATGCTTCCAAATGATTTCATATGCATGTTCCTCGCTCCTAGTAGTTATCTGCACACAGATAACAAGAGCTTCCAATAACATTAATTCCACACATACTTAAAATTTTTTGCAAAAACCCTAATTTTCTAAATTTGTTGGATATAAGATTTGTTCACGTCAATGCGTAGAGCTTATTGAGAGGATCAACTTTGTCTTTTGTCGCATATCCAAATTCTCAACCGTTGAACAGATTTTTTAAAGGCCTTCTGACAAACTTCTCGATCAAAAATTTGTCGTATTCTCCATTCTTTTCTTCAACTCCCGCACCGGATTTTACTGTTTTTTGCCTGTCCACCGAGAGGTGTTCTCTATCAGATTCTCCATGAGAACCCATGTGTAAGCTGGGATTCTTTTATGCCTTATGCCCTTTAAGACAGAGCAATGAAGACAGGAGCACACCCGATGCGCGATGAAGTAAGGGTGAAGTGGCTAATGAGTTCGAGGTCAAGACGCGAAGATCCTTCAATAACAATTTCCGAAGTGCCCAATAAGTCCAAGGTCAAAACGCGAAGATTCTTGAATAACAATTTCCAAAGTGCCCAAGTACCCTATCTGCTCTTTATTGGTATGCTTTGAGAAAAGCACACGCCTGATGCTCTGATACCACTTTCACAGGATCGGGCACCCCAAGTCGAAAATCCGGCACGACACACGCGAGAATCACTTAAAATACTTCACAACTTCGAAGCTTGAGTCGACACGGCCCGGCGTACTTCCGTGCCCAGAGGTATTGGCCCAAAAACCTCACCTGTTGGGTCCAAGTCTTCCACCTCTGCGTCCAAATGCCTAACAGAATGGCCCCCTAGGCACTTATAAAGAGTATGCGGGATGCTATAGGCAGAGCCCCAAAAGCAATCACATAAAAAGCTTCAAGTCTAAAAGCATCTGGGGCCAAAAGCTAGAGCCCAAAGCAGCCAACGCGATTTGCGAAAATCCATACAGGTGCCACTTCAACAACGTAATTCGCAGACGTCCGTACAACCTACCACGTCATCAGCTCCACACGATTTGGCCATTATTTTGATCCTTGTGTCCCTTTGGCCTTGTCAACAAGTGTCCATAAGTTGAAACAACTTATAATCTTTTAAAGTCTTTAATTTAGATCCTGTCGCAAAGGTTCTGCAAGGTGGCAAACTTTCTCTGCCACTTTCTCTCTGGTCTTCTCTGTCTGGGATCTGTCCAAAGGTCTTGCCACGTCATCAATTTGTGACGAGGACAAGATAGAAGGCATTTTGTTTCTCAAGGATTGCGATGATGCGGTCTTGGAAACTAAGCCTATAACCATGTCAGATGAGGATTGGGCTAGACTCGATAAAAAGGGCATTGCATACATTAAAATGGTTGTATCTGATAATTTACTTACAGACATTAAGCGTCTTGATACGGCTTATATGCTATATGCAATAAGCTAAAGGACACTTATGTGAATCAAGTGCACCTTATGTAAACTTGTGAACATGGAGTTAGATGAATTTAAGCCCGCATATGAGCATTTTGTGCTTTCACAGGGATTTTAAGTCAATTGCAAAATTCAGGTCTGCCAACCTTTGATGATAAATTGAAGGCTATTTTCTTGCTTATGACTTTACTCGATAGTTGGGAATCTTTGGTTGTTTCACTTAGCAACAACCTATTGGCTTAAAGGCCCAAATGGCCCCCTTTAATGTATGTTACTAACCTTTGGCCAAGTTCACATTGAACTTGGCCACTAACTTTAAATTGGTCCTATACATATTAATAAAGGAAATGTCAGTTTTTAACTCACTCACTTATTTCCCCAGCCATTGAGTAGCGTGCCCTCTCTCCCTCTTCGTTCTGCTAGCGCCTTGCTATCTGTCTGCACTCGCCCCTCTCCAAGGTGCACACCCTGCACTTCTTCGCGTGCTCTTTCACTTGCACACACCGCTTCGCACTCATCAACTGGTTTCAGAGCCCAATTAGGGTTTGCTCCCAAACCTGCAAACGCTGATTTTCAACCAAGGAGGTCAATTTTCACGCAAGATTTTGCAATTTCATCGCCAAAGGACTCGTCCCCGGACACTAGAGAGCTCCCGGCAAGTCAAATTGACCTAAAACAGGCTGAAATTAGGTCAAAACCAGCAAATTACAGGTTATGACAGCAAAATACAGGTTTTGCAAATGATGTATTAAGGTGTGGGAACACTTTTGCTAAGTCTCCGCTACCTGAAAACACTGAAATTACCGAAAAACAGGTCCTAAAACAGGCGTTTTCAGCAAATTTCAGATTTATGCAGGTTTTTGCAAGTGTTTTTATGATGCGACTACATTGGGGGAAGTGCAAATTGAAGCAATCTACGCACGTTTGACAAATTTTGGCTATGTATGACCATTTGTGGCACAATTTCATACAATTTGATGCTACAAATTGGGGCTTTTGCTCTTACATGCTTCTAAAGGCTGTGCATTAGCCTTACGTATGTTCTGTGAAGCTAAAAACAACTAAATTTGTTGTTTTTGAGCACAAATTCGCTCGCTGAAATTTCCTGCGCATAAATTTCAGATTTTTTTTTTTTTTGCCTAAATCGACCTATTTTGCCCCAAATTGCTCCTGTGACCATTTGGAGTTGTAGTGCACACCTCAGTGTGGCTATACTCTGGTTTTTGTGCATTTTGCCCAAAAATTCAGCGTATTAGCCCTCTTATTCGTGCAACTATGGCCTCATCTTCTTCGGATGTGAAGAATCTCTTCGAGATTAGGAGGTTCGATGGAACAGGTTTCGATCTTTGGAAAGACAGGATCCAAGGAATCCTATTTCTTAAGGATTGTAAAGGGGCACTTGAACATGTAAAGCCACAGAATATGACGGATGAAGCATGGGTTAGCCTGAATAGGAAGGCTATTACATACATTAAAATGGCCATGACCGATGAGACAGTCATTGATGTGAAAGGTCTCACAAGTGCTTTTGATGTGTGGGAGAAGTTAAAGGGAATGTATGAGAATACAACGCCTATCAACCAAGCACATTTGCTACGAAAACTTGTTGGCATGCAACTAGAAGAGTCCAAGAGCGCTGCAGAGCACTTGTCGTTGTTCGCAGGTACTTTGTCGCAGTTACAGGATTCAGGCTTGCCCCCTTTTGATGATAAGTTGAAAGCTATCTTCTTGCTTATAACCTTACCTGAGTCATGGGAAACATTGATCGTTTCATTGTCCAATAACCCCAATTTAACCTTTGATGGTGTTAGGGGTTCTATCTTGAATGAGAAAATCAGGAGGAAAGCAAGTGGAGAGGGAGGCAGCTCTGCCAACATGGTTAGAGGCAGGACAGAAAAGAAGAATGCCTATGCACAAAGGAGTAAGAGTAAGAGGAAGAGTAAGGAAAGGGGGAATGGCAGCAAAGGCAAGGGTGATGTGACTTGCTATCAGTGTGGCAGGAAAGGTCACAAGAAACCCGATTGCAGGTACTACAAAGCCGAGTTAGAACGGAAAAAGAATGGCAGAGACAAAAAGAAAGAGAAGAAGGAAGTCAAGACAGATGCACAGGATAGCTCAAAGGACAAAGAGAAGGCCAATGTGGCTTCTAGTGTTGTGATTGAGGAGTTGTCAAATGTAGAGGACATCTTGTGTGCCACTTTGTCAGATGATGATGCTTATGACATTGATGCCTCTCTTAATGTTCATTCACAGGACATGCAGATCACTTGGTGATCTTATTGATGCTTTGTTGATTGTCATTGATGCATTATCCTAGACTTGGATTGTTGACTCCGGTGCTTCATTTCATGTGACTCCTGTCAAGGAATGTTTCTCTACTTTTGATGCAGGCAAGCGTCGCCATGTATACCTTGGAAACAATCATGCATGTTCCATTGAGGGTATTGGCACTGTGCATCTCTCCGTAGATGGCACAAATGAGCTTGTCTTGCATGATGTTAGAACTTAGATATGTGCCAGAAATCAAGAAGAGTCTGTTATCTGTTAGTCAGATGGATATGCATGGTTACAACATCTTGTTTGAGAGAGGATCATGGAAAATGACTAGAGGCTCAAGGCTGATTGTAAAGGGCACAAAGAAAGGGACACTTTACTGCATGCATGGAAAGGCCGTGTTGGACAAGTTTATTGCATTGGCTGAAATTAACTCTCACATGGAGTTGTGGGTGGCACAAGAGGCTTGGCCATATGAGCCAAAAGGGCCTTTCTAAACTTTGTACTTTGAACAAGCTTGATGCTAAAGGCACAAAGCTTGACTTTTGTAATGAATGTCAATATGGCAAGCAAGTAAAGCGTTCTTATTACTCTGGTGTCTCTCGTAAATCTTGTGTGCTTTATCTTGTACATTCTGATGTATGTAGCATGCCTACTAAGTCTATGGGAGGTGCATGCTATTTTGTCTCCTTTGTTGATGATCATTCTAGAAAAATTTGGGTTTATTTGCTTAAATCTAAGGATGAAGCCTTTGCTGCGTTTAAGAGATTTCATGCATTTGTGACCACCCAAACAGATAGAAAGCTAAAATGCTTACGTACGGACAATGGGGGGGAGTTCACAAGTGCTGAATTTAACAAATTTTGTGAAAATTTGGACATTAAGAGGGAGCTTACTGTGCCATACAGCCCCTCTTCTAATGGTGTGGCTGAAAGATTCAATAGGACACTTTATGAGAAGGTGGGATGCATGCTGTCCACAGCTAATCTCTCTCATGGATTTTGGGAAGAAGCTTTGAAAACTGCAGTGCATATATGCAATCGATCCCATCACATGTCTTTGAAAGGTGACACCCCTGAAGAGGTTTGGTCTAGCAAGCCTGCTTCATATGATAACTTACGCATTTTTGGTTGCGAGGCTTTTCTGCATGTTAGACCTGGGTTGAGGAGTAAACTATATGCCAAGTCCATTAAAGACCTCTTCATGGGATATGGTGAAGAAAGCGAAATGGGTTACAGGATTAGGTTACCTCAGCTCAAAAGGGTTGTACGCAGCCGGGATGATGTTTTTAATGAGGCAAGGCTGCTTCAAAACAATTGCGCATCAAAGCATGACCATAAAAGGGTCAAATTTCAGCATGACCAGCCACCTGTTAGGCCTATTTTTGACCCTCAGGATGCACCACATATGGCTGAAAATGTAGATGATCCAGTGGTGTTTGAGCCAGATGATGTTGGACAGCAAATTGAGGCTCCTAAAGGGCATTTACAGCCAAGAAACAATGCTGAAAATGGAATGATGTACAGCAGCCCATTGTTGATGATTTTATCATGCCACCTGATGTAAACCCATTGCCGGATAATGTGGATCATTGGGTGAGGCGGTCTACTCGTCAAAGACGGCCTGTGAGCAAATATGATCCCTCTTTGCATTACATTATGTTGACAATTGAGGGAGAGCCTCTTACGTATAAAGAGGCAAAGACATGTGAGCACAGTGACAAGTGGGAGCTTGCTATGCAGGAAGAGATTAAAGCTTTGCATGCTAATCATACTTGGGATTTGGTTGAATTGCCCAAAGGAAGGAAGGCTATTCCTAACAAATGGGTGTATAAAATCAAGACTGTTGATGCAAAACCCAAGTATAAGGCAAGGCTTGTGGCAAAGGGATATATTCAAACCAAGGGCATAGATTCAGGAAGTGTTCTCTCCTGTTGTGAAGATGACCACTTTGTCTGTATTGTTTGCCATAGTGGCTGCTCTTGATTTGGAAATGGACCAAATGGATGTACATACCGCTTTCTTGCATGGTGATGTGGAAGAAGAGCTTTACATGAAGCAACCCGAGGGTTTTGGTGATTCCTGGCAAGGAACATTTGGTATGTATGCTCAATAGAAGCTTGTATGGGCTGAAACAATCATGTGGACAGTGGTACAAGAAGTTTGATCGCTTCATGCTTAAACATGGTTACAAAAGAAGCCATGCAGACCATTGTTTGTATACCAAACGTGATGAGGATGGCAGCCCTATCATTCTTGTGCTCTATGTTGATGATATGTTGATAGCTGCAAAGAAAAGAAGCACTGTTGATGCTCTTAAAGGGCAACTGAAATCTGCATTTTCAATGAAAGACCTTGGGACAGCTGAACATATACTTTGAGTGCGTGTTACAAGGCAAGGAGACAAGCGCCTATTGTATTTGTCGCAAGAAAAGTACATTGAAAAGGTGTTGGACAGATTTAACTGAAGCAAAGCCTCTTGGTATGTCATTACAGCCATATGTCAAAATCTCCAAGGATGATTGTCCTAAGTCAAAGGAATACCAATGACATGCAAAGTGTGTCTTACGCTTCAGCTTGTGGTTCACTTATATATGCTATGGTTGCTACTAGGCCTGACATAGCCCATGCAGTGGGAGTTGTGAGCCGGTTTATGGCTAATCCAGGCAGGTTGCATTGGGATGCAATGAAGTCCATTATGAGGTACTTGAAAGGGACTAAAAATAAATGCCTCTGCTATGGTAAAGGACCATTGGAGTTAAAGGGATTTTGTGACTCTGACATGGCTGGTGATGTGGATACACGGAAATCCACAAGTGGCTATGTATTTACTCTTGCGAGAGGTGTTGTTTCATGGTGTTCTAGATTGCAAAAGATCGTTGCATTGTCTACTACAGAGGCTGAATATATTCAGCCACTGAGGCTTCTAAAGAAGCTATTTGGTTAGCGCGCCTATGCAGTGAGTTTGGTTTGCCTGCCAAGGCACCTATCCTTGGTTGTGATAGCCAGAGTGCCATATGTCTGGCAAAGAATGCCATGTTTCATGCACGCACAAAGCATATTGATGTGCGGTATCACTTCATACGAGAAGTGCTTGAGGATGGCCTTATTACATTGGCTAAGGTCCATACATCACAAAATCCAGCTGACGCTCTCACTAAGTGCTTATCCAAAGCACAACATCATCTATGCATAGAGATGGTGGGAGTCACGTAGCTTAAAGGCGCCATTTATGCCTTTAAGTGGGAGGTTGTTGGGTTAAAGGCCCAAATGGCCCCCTTCAATGTATATTTTAAAGGTTACTAACCTTTGGCCAAGTTCACATTGAACTTGGCCACTAACTTTAAATTGGTCCTATACATATTAATAAAGGGAATGTGAGTTTTTAACTCACTCACTTATTCCCCCAGCCATTGAGTAGCGTGCCCTCTCTCTCCCTCTTCGTTCTGCTACTAGCGCCTTGCTATCTGTCTACACTCGCCCCTCTCCAAGGTGCACACCCTGCACTTCTTCGCGTGCTCTTTCAGTTGCACACACCGCTTCGCACTCATCACAACACTGCTTAAACCCTTTGATAGTGTTCCGGGTTCTAACCTGAATGACAAAATGAGAAGGAAGTCCACTGGTGAAAGCAATCGCTCAACTTATCAAGTTAGAGGCAGATCCGAAACGAGGGGTAATGCAGCCAGTAAAGGCAAAAGCAGAAGTAGAAGCAAGGGCAAACAACAGGATGTTACTTACTATCAATGTGGGCATAAAGGGCATAAAAAGCCCAATTGCCGATACTACAAGTAAGAGCAAGAAGAAAGAAACAGTAGGGAAAGAAAACAAGGATGACAAAAAAGATGATGACAGTTGTCAAGGGCTTGGGCACCCCAAGTCTAGAATCTGTCGCGACACGAGACAGAATCACTTCAAATACTTCACAACTTTAAATCACAGTTCCATTCGAGACGACACGGCCCGACGTAGTTCCGTGCCAAGAGAGATTGGCCCCAAAGACTAGCGCCTCTTTCGGTATTTCTTTTTATATTAATCTTTGAGCAAAGTACAACTCCTGCAGGTCCTCAGCTCTCAGACTCTACGTCCAGATGCCCTGAGGAGTGAGGCCCTTAGGGCTTATTTATTCTTACAAGGGATGCCAAAAGCAGAGCCCCAAAAGCAACGTGTTCCCAAAAGCAACTAGCTCCAAAAGCTGCCATAAAAAGACACCAACGCAAAAAGCGAATTTTCGTACAGTTTTGCCATGTCAACATACTATCATCGCGTTTTTTCGAGATGCCACGTCATCAGCCTGTCAACGCCATTTGCGGATGTCCGTACTGTTGCCACATCATCAGAGTGTCGTATTGTCTGTCCATGTCAGCAGCACTGCCGAGAGTGGTCATCTGTTGTTGTCCGGGAGTATTTTAAGTGAATCTCTATTGTGTCGCGACAGAATCTAGAGTTGGGGTGTCCAAGTTTGTTACAACATCTCTTCTTCAAAAGAAGTTGCAAAAGCAAATGTTGCATCTACTGTGGTCATTGAAGAGCTTCCTGGCACTGAAGAAGTGCTTGTTGCAGCCTCATGCATTAATGGAGATGTTATGGCAGCAACAAGTGATAGGCACATCACCAAAAAGAAGTGACCGATGCTTTACTTTCAGCTCATGATGGAGTCCCACTCTCGGATAGTGGAGGTTACTCCTCCTTTGGAGTCGTTTTCCTCGTACACTGCAGGTTGCCTAGGCAAGGTCTGTCACAAAGTTATGACGTGTCTGCCCGAGAGCATGCAGGAAACCCTAACCCTGACTGTTGATGAAAACCCTAATTCTGGAAACCCTAACCCTAAAATCTGCCAAAAACCCTAAAACAACAAAAACCCTAACCCTAACCCTAAAAGGGCAGCAGGCTGAATCCCGAAAATTGCGGGGACTTGATGACGTGGCACTGTACGGCTGAACCCGCTTTTGCAGCGCATTCTACGACAGCTAGCAGCTTTTTTCTACGCAATTTGAGAAGAGAGAGAGAGAGAGAGAGAGAGAGAGAGAGAGAGAGAGAGAAGAGAGAGAGACTTTGCTTTATATTCAAAGAGAGCTTGTGAGAGAGAAAAGAACCTTTGCTTTTGATCTAAGGCTTTTGGGGCTCTGCTTTTGGCATCCCTTGTAAACATTAAATAAGTGGTTTGGGCCCCGACTCTGCAGAGCATCTAGACGCAGAGTCTGAGAGCAAGACCCGATCCACTCTTGTACTTTGAACTGATTAATACATAAAGAAATACCGAAAGGGGCGCCAGTCTTTGGGGCCAATATCTCTAGGCACGGAACTCCGCCGGGCCAGTGCAAATCTATTGTGAACTGTGAATTGTTTTGAAGTGGTTATTTGGTGCTGTTGAGATTGACTCTTGACTTGGAGTGTCCAAGTCTGTTACAAGGTCTACTTGGGCAACAACCATGCATGTGAAATAGAGGGTGTAGGCACCATCCACTTGGCTCTCGAAAATGGCCAAGAGCTGGTTTTGCAAGACGTGAGATATGCCCCTAGCATTAAGAAAAGTTTGTTATCTATGGGGCAATTAGATACGAAAGGTTATTTCACTACTTTTGGTGGTGGGTCTTGGATTGTACACAAGAATTTTATGCTGATTGTAAAAGGCAACACGAAGGGGACTTTACATTATTTATATTGCAAAGCATTACCTAGCAAGTTCTTGGTTGTAGCTAAAGTCCATTCTAAAATGGAGGTTTGGCACAAAAGACTTGACCATATGAGCCAGAAAGGCCTTCAATCTTCAAGGAGATTTGATGTTAAAGGCCCTTGTCTCGACTTTTGTAATGATTGTATATATGGAAAACATGTGAAGTCTCCTCATTACTTCTGTGTCGCTAAGAAGTCTAATGTTCTTGATTTAATACTCTCTGATATATGCACTATGCCCATTAATTCATATGGGGGTGCACGGTACTTTGTTACTTTCATTGATGATTTCAGTAGAAAGTCATGGGTGTATGTGTAAAAGAGCAAAAATGAAGTGTTGAATGTTTTCAAACAGTTTCATGCTTTTGTTACCACACAGAAAGGGCTTAAATTAAAAGCAATTAGAATGGATAATGGGGAAGTATGTCTCGAATGAGTTCAATAAGAACGGATAATGAGGAAGAGTATGTCTCAAATGAGTTCAATAAGTTTTGTGAGATGCATGACATTAAGAGGGAGTTGACGGCTCCTTATAACCCTCCATCAAATGGCGAGGTTGAACGATATAATCACACTTGGTAAGAGAGTCAGATGCATGCTATCCACAACTAATCTCCCACTTTTCGGGAGAGGCTCTTAAAATTGCAGTTCATGTATGCAATCGCTCTCCGAATCGTGCTTTGAAGAATGGCATCCCTAGAGAGGTTTGGTCTGGCAAACCTGTTTATATGACCATTTGTGTGTCTTTGATTGTGATGCTTTTGTCAAAGGTGACAGCGGAAGATGAAATGACGACAAGAACACCTACAATGCTTAACACATGAACAAGGCACATGTGTGGAGAAGAGAGATCATTGAGGTAAAAAGAGATAGGATATCACGGGGACGTGGCAACTGTTAACTATGTCACGAGGACGTGGCAACTGCTAACTTTAGTTGTTGGTTTCTTTCCAAGGGGTTTTGTTTTATTTTTGAGACCCTCTTCTTGAAGTAGCAAACGGTCGGACATTGTATGGCCAATGTGAACGGTAATTTCACCCACAGATGGATAATGGTTGGCACTGGAATTCGTATGGTAAGAGGATGTCTAGGCTCAGAGCAAGATCATATAGGTCCCCCCGTCGCACTTAGCAAGTTGGTGGATACTAGGAAGTGAACTCAATAAACTTTAAAGGCCTAAAGTCAAGGTGTGACTGCTAACAGAAAGTATCCGACAGTTGGGCCACATTGCACTTTTGAATGCTATCCCAATGAGGATAGATGGTCAGATGACCACAGGGAGCCCAACGGAATCATTTCCTAAAATTTAGGGAACTGCTATTTTGGGCCGTGAAATGTGTTCGCGTCATTACCTCCGGTATGACTAGGGGAACATTTTACAACTCTACCGCGAAGTCAACTGGGCGACCAGTCGGAAGATTTTTAAGCGGCGAATCCGAAACGGGAATGCTTGTACATGCGCCAAGTGGCACACTTTGGTGCACTTTCCTCATGCAAGAAGAGTTGGCGCTGATTTTTGATGCTAGGAGAGGCCTCATTTACTCTTTGTCTCACAGGTATAGAGCTATGGAGTGCTTCCTTTCCCCCTTACGTACAATGCGGTGCCAGGAGTGATGCCCTGCACGCTACGCACTGCTCTCTCTCTCTCCCCTACGAGCAGTATGTTATGCCCCACTAGTGGGCTTTTCATTTGACCAATGTACAGTTATGTGGGTTCATGCGCGATTGCCGAGGCAAAAGCCTCTTGCACAGGTACTGGATTAGCTAGCGGTTGAACCCCCGTAGGTACAGGTGAATTTGGAGCGGTTTCACGCCAGAAATCTCGTCCGATTCAAAGGGCAAGTAGCCCTACAGATGCGAGAGCTCGAGGTCTTGCTACAGATGCGACTGGCACGCGAAACGGAGCCCAAAACAGGGAATTCAGCCCTAAACAGACCCTAGTACCCCCAGGAGGAGTTCGGGAACGCGAGGGGACCGTTGTACAGGTGAACTGGCGCATTTTCGGGGCAAAAAACAGAGAATTCAGCGCGCTGCAGACTCTCGCCAGGTTTTGCAAAGTGTTCATATGCGTCGGGAAGGTCACCTATTGCATGGGGATACTGACTGTGAAGCGTCCTAGTACAGTTATGCTACCGAAATCCGGCCAGAACAAGTGTTTCTTAGCCTAGATTGTGCATGGCAGCTTGTAGGAGATCATAGGTTTTATTCCCTTTGTTAAAGAATAAAGAAATACGTTGGGGCCTACAAGTTGTCAGCGTCTGCTCGGAGCATTCTAGCTTCCGAGCCGAGTAAGTATTTAGGTGTTAATCCCCGTTACAGGTTACCTTTGCAAAGTACTCTGTGTGTGTCTAAAGTAAAGAATTTCAAGGTTCCGTTGCCAGGATATCCATCACTTTTTCCTCAAAGAGCGAGCCTCGGTTGTTTTGGGTAAAGACACAGAGTACAAGAACGCGAGATTACACTATGGCGGACAAAGGGAAGGGCATTATGGAAGAGGGGTCCTCTTCGAGGGACAGGCAAGAAACTCCTATGGTCTTCGAGATTGGCGAGAGCTCACGGCCACGTCAGTCTGTACATCCTGTCAATGTGAATGTCCCTCCAGTAGTACAGGGCTTTATGACTGGGCAACTTGAGGATGATGCGTTCAAGACTCAGTTAGTTGCCGCGGTGAATGCCTTTTCGCAGCTGGTGCAGAATCCAAGGTTTATGGAGTTCTTGCAAGCGCCACCAGTGCAACAGCAAAATAGGCAACCCACGCCGCGTACGGAGCTTGTTGATGCTCAAGCCCAGGTACTTCATGCGGCTCAGGAGGAAAGGGAACACTCGCACGTTGCGGAGTCAGGGGCTCCAAAACAGGTTCCTCCTGTGCTTGAACAGGTGGCTAGAGCGTCTATTCCACAGGTTATGCCAGTTCAGCCTGCCACCTTTCAGAGCCAGCATGCTATCTTGAATGGACAGGGAATTGGATGCCAGGCTATGCACTCAGTTTTTCCACCACCCACGGTACATCCTGGGTATTTCGGGGGTGGATCAGTGTTCCAAAGTATGGCTGGCTATGCGCATGGAAGTCAACCGTACATGCCAGGAACAGTGTTTGGGGGTATGCAAGGCATCATGCCAAACCCCATGTATGGTAGTATCAGCATGCAGCAAGGTTTTCACTGCAACCAGGGCCAGTTTGGGGTGCCACAGGGTCATTTTGGCATGGCTAGTTTTTCTGGACAGCAGCCAGATATCGCACCTCTGACGCAAAATGTGAATGGCCAAGATGTGCCGATCATGCCTACCACAGTGTCCATGTTGCAGACCATTCCTTATGACAACTTGGGGGCACTAGAGAAGCCAAAGGCATACAAAGAAGGTGGTGCAGCTGTAAAGTTCAGTACCTTCAATGGTTTCGAGGATAAGACAAAGGCTCTTATCTTCCTCCAACAGTTTGATACAGCTTATGCGGAAGGGAATTTTACAGAGGCCTCGAAGGTCCAGGAAGCTGCCACTTTCTTAAAGGACAATGCGCTTACATGGTGGACGACATTGTTAATGCAAGGACAGGCACCTGCCACTTGGTTTTACTTCAAGCAAACGTTTGCATCTGCTTGGCTGTCAAATAAATTTGAAGCCGACGTCATGACAGATTGGCACCAGCTTACTTCAGCTTCGTGCAAGAGCTTGCTGGAGTACAATAGGAGGTTTTGTAAAGCGTTACTCTCAGTGACCTCCTACAGATTTGTGCCATTGACAGAGCAGATAGGGAAGTAATATTGTGGGCTGCCTAAAGGGCTTCGTGATTACTGTACAAAGAACAGAGTGGCTACCCTCACTCAGCTTATGGAAGTTGCGAACATTGGTCTTGCCTTGTTGAAAGGAGAGGACAGTGGATTTCCGAGCAGCGACAAAGGAGGGCAGCAAAAGAAAAATTCAGCGAAGAAGCCCTTTGTGAAAACGGCTCCTAAGCGTAACAGGGGTCAGAAAAGGCCACCAAAGACAAGGATTCAGCCGGGACTTCTAGAGCGCAGGCAAAGAAACAGAGAAGGAAGCCTTTTGTGCGCAAGTCGCTCGAGGAAAAGAAGGTCCTAATGGCTGAGAACAAATGCTTCATATGCGAGCAGCTTGGTCACTTTTCTATCAATTGTCCACAAAGGAGAAGACCAGCTAACTCAGAGGATAAAGAAGACCAGAAAGGCAAGAAGCCTAAACCCACGGCAGGTTTAGTGCCAGACATGGTGGTTGACAGGCCCAACACAGATGCCAGTGAGTTATGCAAGACATGGGGTAAAGTTAGGGATCACACGGCACTCGTCTTCTTTGATCCAGGTGCCAAAGCCAACTTTATCTCACCAGAGTTAGCTATGAAGCTGGGCATCAGAGCTGAAGAGATGGGGTACACAGCAGAGGCAGGGTTGGCATGTCTTGGCTACTCAGAGTGTGTTACTCCCATCATTGGAAAACTGCGTTTGCTTATTCAGTCGTATGTGGACACAGAAGAGTTCTACATCATGCCGCTCGAAGGTTGTGACGCCTTGTTGGGGATCCCGTGGATGTTCCGAGTGCATGGAGTCTTGGATGCCTACAACAACAAGATCACTGTACAGCATAGGGGCAAAACTCACATCTTGGATGTAAAGCTTAAAGGAGAGTCAGTCCCTATTGTATCTGCTTCTACTATCACTTCTGTAATAAAGAATCATCTTTCTGTGTACTTGATTTTTGCACATGATGTCTCAGATAGTGATCAATCAAATTTATCTATGTTAAATAAAGAAAGGTCAGCATTTTTGCAAAAGTTTAGTGACTGTTTTTTTGATTCATTACTGTCGCAATTGCCACCAGAGAGATCTGAGGACCATCGGATAGATTTGGTGCCAGGGTGTAGCCCACCAAATAGACCTCCCTACAGGGTTAATGCAACGCAACAGAAAGAGATTATGGGCCAGGTTGAGGAGTTATTAGAGAAGGGGCTGATTCAGCCTAGTTCTTCACCCTTTTGCTCCACAGTGCTCCTAGTGCAGAAGAAGGATGGCTCATGGCGCATGTGTATTGATTACCGTGCGTTGAATAAGAATACCATCAAGAATAGGTTTCCTATTCCCAGAATTGATGATATTCTCGAGGGTGCTGCAATTTTCAGCAGGATAGACCTTAAGAGTGGGTACCATCAGATTCGTATAAGGCGAGAGGATGTGCACAAGACTGCGTTTAGAACGACATTTGGTCTTTATGAGTTTCTAGTGATGCCGTTTGGGCTAACAAATGCTCCTACCACGTTCAACAAAATGATGGACCGGATCTTCCGCTTGCATCAACAGTTTGTTGGGACGTTCTTCGATGACATGATAGTGTATTCGAAGAATGAAGAGGAGCATAGGCACTTGACCATTGTTGTTCGAAGAGCTGCGCAGTCACAGGTTACTTGTCAATCCTAAGAAAAGTGAATTCCTCCTCGAAGAGATCCACTTTCTTGGCCACATAGTCTCAAAGGATGGTGTTAGAATGGACCCCGCAAAGGTGGAAGCTATCAAGACATGCCCAGACTTGAAGACTGTGCACGATGTCAGAAGCTTCTTGGGATTGTGTTCCTACTATAGAAGGTTTATCAAAAATTTTGCAGAGATAGCATCGCCTCTTCACGCTTTACAAAAGAAAGAGGTCACTTTCAGATGGACCCAAAAAGAGATTTCAACTTTTAGTCTCTTGAAGGAAAAGTTGACTTGAGACCCAGTTATTGTTTTGCCAGATCTTAGAAAGTCATTTGTGGTCCAATGTGACGCGTGTGGCAAAAAGCATCGGAGCAATGCTAATGCAAGATGGACGGGTAGTAGCTTAGGAAAGCCGAATTTTGCAAGGGCCAGAGAGGACTATGCAAGTCTATGAGAAAGAGCTCTTGGCCGTGATTCATGCGCTTTCTAGCTGGAAGCACTACCTCTTAGGTGCTGATTTTGTTGTCCAAACAGATCATCAACCTTGCGATATTTCTTGACACAGTCAAAGTTATCCGAAAAGCATATGCGATGGGCAAACATTCTTTCCATGTTCCACTTCCAGATTATGCATGTGGAAGGCAAGAAGAATGCTGTAGTTGATGTGTTATCAAGAAAGCCACAAATTTCAGCTGTGTCAATTCCTTATCATCATGAGCTAGATGACATGAAGGAACAGTATATTGCTAATGAAGATTTTGCAAGGATCTTTGAACAGTTACAAGAGGGGCAACATCACGAGCACTACCTCCTCAGAGATGGTTTTATGATGATCCATGGCAGACTTTGTGTCACTAGGCCACTGCGACATAAGGTCATGGAAGAGAGTCATGTCCCATCGTATGCAGGGCATCGTGGCATTGATGCAACAGTTAAAGCCGTAGAGACATTCTTCTATCGGCCTACCTTGAGGAGAGATGTGGATGCCTTTGTGCGAGCATGCATAGTTTGCCAGAAGGTCAAGTTTGACAGGCAAAAGGCACCAGGGTTGTTACAACCACTGCCGATTCCGGATAAGCCATGGGAAAGCATTGCTATGGACTTTATCTTTAATCTTCCAAGGACGCCAACAGGGAATGATGGTATATGGACCATTATCTGCAGGTTCAGCAAGCAGGCCCATTTTATCCCAGTCAGGAAGAAGATAAAATCTGATCAGATAGCACGCTTGTTCTGTGTTTAAGTACCATGCTATGCCACAATTGATTATCAGTGATCGTGATCCTCGCATGACTAGTTTGTTCTGGAGAGGATTGTTTGAGAACATGGGCACTACGCTCAAGTTCTCGTCTTCGTTTCATCCACAAACTGATGGACAGTCAGAAGAGGCTAATTCTAATGTCTTAGATCTGCTGAAATGCTATGTGTCAGATAATAAGGGCAAGTGGGAACAGTATTTGCCTATGCTTGAGTATGCATACAATAATACGGTGCATTCGTCTACTGGCAAAGCACCTTTTGAGATTGTTGAAGGCGACAAAAAGGTTCCTCCCATTCCGCATACAAAGGACAAGATCTTTGAGGCAGATCGATATGTTGAGAACATAGATAAGATGCATAAGAAGATTAAAGTTGCCTTGGAGAAGACTCAGGCAAAGCAGAAAAAGGCTATTGATCGTCACCGTCGTAAATTGCTGTTATCACCTGGTGATTGGGTTTTGTTAAGGTTCGAAAAGGCAAGGTTAAAGAAGATGAAGGACAAGGAATGGTTATTTCCTAAGCTCAGCATGCGTTACTATGGGTCTTTTCAAGTGCTTGATAAAATCAATGATGTGGCTTACAAGCTGAAATTGCCTGATGCGTGGAAGATTCATAATGCGTTTCATGTGAGTCTTCTAAGACCCTTCGTGGGTGAAGATATGCCAGATGAGGATCAGCCTGAAGTTGAGGACCTTGATGAGATCCTGGTACCTGAACAAGTTTTGGCACATAAGGACAGAAAAGTTAAAGGACAAGTTGCAAGACGCTATTTGGTGAAGTTCAAGAACTATCCGCCTATGGATGCAAAGTGGATGGAAGAGCATGAACTGTCAAGAGTCACCAAATGTATACCTTGAAGCCTTTGGGTTACAACCTACTTATGCCCCAACCCAACTTGTGCAAAGGAGGTGTAATGATAGAGCTAGTACATCAAATGTACATATGAATTCAGTGTAATAGAAGGAAATGACAAAAGTATGAAGGCCTGATTAAGTCATTTGTATCTATGTGTTATGACCTTTCTTGCAGATACATGCGATGATAAAAGAGTGTTAAAGAACAAGATCATCAGTGGCGTGTATTTATGGTATGCAATCGAGGACGTTTGCGATTTCAAGAGGGGGGTATGTCACGAGGACGTGTGTTTTTATTTTTGAGACCCTCTTCTTGAAGTAGCGAACAGTCTAACATTGTATGGCCAATGTGAACGGTAGTTTCACCCGCAGATGGGTAATGGTTGGCACTGGAATTCGTATGGTAAGAGGATGTCTAGGCTCAGAGCAAGATCATATAGGCCCCCCCGTCACACTTAGCAAGTTGGTGGATACTAGGAAGTGAACTCAATAAAGGCCTAAAGTCAAGGTGTGACTACCAACAGAAAGTATCCGACAGTTGGGCCACATTGCACTTTTGGTTGCGGTCCCAATGAGGATAGATGGTCAAATGACCACAGGGAGCCCAACGGAATCATTTCCTAAAATTTAGGGAACTACTATTTTGGGCCGTGAAATGTGTTCGCGTCATTACCTCCGGTATGACTAGGGGAACATTTTACAACTCTACCGCAAAGTCAACTGGGCGACCAGTCGGGAGATTTTTAAGCGGCGAACCCGAAGCGGGAGAATGCTTGTAAATGCGCCAAGTGGCACACTTTGGTGCACTTTCCTCATGCAAGAAGAGTTGGCGCTGATTTTTGATGCTGGGAGAGGCCTCATTTACTCTCTATCACAGGTTAAGAGCTATGGAGTGCTTCCTTTCCCCCTTATGTACAGTGCGGTGCCAGGAGTGATGTCCTGCACGCTACGCACTGCTCTCTCTCTCTCCCCTACGAGCAGTATGTGATGCCCCACTAGTGGGCTTTTCATTTGACCAATGTACAGTTATGTGGGTTCATGCACGATTGCTGAGGCAAGAGCCTCTTGCACAGGTACTGGATTAGCTAGCGGCTAATCCCCCGCAGGTACAGGTGAATTTGGAGAGGTTTCACGCCAGAAATCTCGTCCGATTCAAAGGGCAAGTAGCCCTATAGGTGCGGGAGCTCAAGGTCTTGCTACAGATGCGACCGGTACGCGAAACGGAGCCCAAAACAGGGAATTGCAGCCTCCTGTGTATTTTTGCAGGTTTAGGGTTTCAGCCCTAAACAGACCCTAATACCCCCAGGAGGAGGTTCGGGGACGCGAAGGGACCGTTGTACAGGTGAACTGGAGCATTTTCGGGGCAGAAAACAGAGAATTCAGCGTGCTGCAGATTCTCGCCAGGTCTTGCAAAGTGTCCGTATGCGTCGGGAAAGTCACCTATTGCGTGGGGATACTGACTGTGAAGCGTCCTCGTACAATTATGCTGCTGAAATCGGGCCAGAACAAGTGTTTCTTAGCCTAGATTGTGCGGGGCAGCTTGTAGGAGATCACAGGTTTTATTCCCTTTGTTAAAGAATAAAGAAATACCGAAAGGGGCGCCAATTTTGGGGCTTGCAGGTCTGCTCGGAGCATTCTAGCTTCCGAGCCGTGTGAGTATTTAGGTGTTAATCCCCATTACAGGTTACCTTTGCAAAGTACTCTGTGTGTGTCTAAAGTAAACAATTTCGGGTGAAAGCCAACGCCTACCGCCCCACCATGGGCCGGTTTCATAGGACATCTAAGAATGTTGAGAAAGAGCATCTGCAACCACATTCTTACTTCCAAAAGTGTGCAAAATTTGGAACTGAAACATTGAAAGGAAATTTGCCTACCGCATTTGTTTCTCGCACAACTTTCGTTGAGAGAGGAAGTATCGAAGGCTTTGATGATCTGTCTTGAATCGTAAAATCTGCTCCTAGAAGGTAGTGTTTCCAAACTAAGAGAGCATGGATGACTGCCATGAGTTCCTTCTCATAGATGGAAGCATGAAGCTCTGCATCACCGTCATCTACTTTTATAAGCTATTGCGTGGCCTTCTTGATTGAGAACTGAATCGACTGAAGCATCACAATGTACTTCAAATGGTTTTCGGAGCTCAGGTACAATGACGATGGGTCCATGGGTGAGAAGCTACTTGAGCTTTTCAAAAGCTTCCTTCTGTTTAGCTCCCCATACAAAAGATATTTTTTTCTTTGTAAGATCATGGAGAGGTGCAGCTACATGAGCAAAATGGCGTATAAAGCGTCTATAGTAGGAACAGAGATCAAGGAATCTTCGGACATCATGAACCGAAGCAGACTGTGGCAAGTCTGAAATAGCTTGAACCTTTGCTGGGTCCGTGCGTACTTGATTAGGGGAGACAATGTGTCCCAACAGTGAATGTCTGTCAAGAAAAATTCATTCTTATTAGCATTAACTTGAAGTTTATGTTGTTGCAATTATTCGAACACAATCTGTAGATGTCGTTTGTGTTCCTCCACTGTGTGAGAGAAGACTAGAATGTCGTCAAAGAAGATTCATGTGATTTGCCAATGAGGACGAAAAATTCGGTCCATCATTCGATTGAAAGTTGTTGGAGCGTTAATAAGGTCGAAAGGGATTACTAGAAACTCGTACAATCCAAAAGTTGTTCGGAATGCCGTCTTATGTATTTCTTCAGCAGCAATACGAATTTGGTGGTAGCCGCTCTTGAGATCTATGCGGCTGAAAATTCGTTCCCCTTGTAGCTTGTCTAAGATATCATCAATTCGAGGAATCAAAAATCTATTCTTAATAGTAATTTTATTTAGAGAACGATGATCGATGCACATGCCAAATGTGCCATCTTTAGCCTACACAAGCAAAACTTGTGAAATGTATGGAGAAGTGCTAGGTCAAGCAAGACCCTTTTCGAGAAGTTCATTTACTTGTTTGAGGATTTCTTCTTGTTGCAATAGACTAACCCGATAGGGTGGCTGATTTGGAGGTGAGCTGCCTAGGATTACATCAATACGATTATCTTACGGTCTCTCAGGAGGCAATTCACCTAGAAGGGTGTCAATAAAGCAATCCTTATACAGTATATTGATTAAGAAAATTTAGGCAATCTCTATCTAGATTAGACAAGACATTTTCACCATTCATCTCTCTATCTTTGATAAAAATCAAATAAGCAGAAAAGCACTTCTTTATTTCTCTTTTAGCAATGATGTGACTGACCATAGGAATGGGCCAATCACTAGCACTTGCATCTACATCATATTGCTGCCATTTAAAGGAAAAGGACAGTTTCTTGCTTACATAGTCTGGGATGGGATGGATTTTGTAATGCCAGAGCATACCCAAGATGACATCACATCCTTAAATGGGCAACGAGAAAGACTCGATTAAAATACGTTCTGATCTTCAGATTCAATTGTCCTTGGATTGGAGTGGAATTCATGGTCAAGCCATCAAAGGCTGATCCTGAACTGATTAGAGTTCCCAATCTCTTGGGAGTGAGACCAAGAGATTCTGAGGTGTCCAATGAAATGAAGTTGTCAGTAGAGCCTTAATCGAACAAGATCAATACTCTTTGCCTATTCAAACTGCCCCACCCTTTGAGTACTTGCCTTTTTCCTTTCTCCTTCCTGGTGTTGGCTTGTACGCAGGTACTAAATTTGATGCACGAGGACAATCTTTCTTAAGTTGTTGGCAATCTGGTTTCCTGTGATGTTTCTCACCACAATAGAAACATTTTCCCTCTTCCATGTATGCCTTCAACAAAGAAGAAGAGACAAATTTACTTTTCTTTGCTCCCTCTAGCTTCTTTTCTCGGCCTTTGGGATGATCTAATCATCCTCATCCTCATCCTGCTCATCCTCAACCTCATCCTCAACAATGGAGGCTAATGTCCCAATATCGTTGGGCCTAGTAATTGGAAAAGATTCCACAACATCATCTAAGCTTTGTGCAATAGCCTCCTGAATCTCCTGCAACTCAAGCAAACGCTCCTCGTCCTTCTCTTTGTTAAGCATCTCCAATGTGATCCATTCTCTCATAGCCGTGCTCTTTGATCTTGCATAAGAGCCTCAAGTTGGTGTGTATGTAGACAAGCTTCTCGATATGAGTAGGAAGTAGCCTATTTCTTCTCTTGGGAGAGAAGGTGCTCCAATTTCTTTCACATGGAGAGGCACGTCCCTTGAGAAAGCACCTTAAGTGCAAGAGTTTGCAATGTGGGCGTGCAAGCCCCAAAAGTCTACACCATTTCACACCCTCTTGCATTCTCTTTGGATCCTTCGGATGAGCAAATGACTTTCTTTCATTGAGGAAAGTGTCCAACTCATCAATGAGGATACCTTACATGGTCAAATCACCCTTGGTGTACCTAACCAAAAATGTCATCCACCCGTCATGAACCTCACTATCAGTATATTGCCCTCTTCCTCGCCATACAGGATGCAACAAGTATCCCACAGCATGCAATGGTGTGTGCATCATATTCCATCTATCAATGCATAGGTCCTTGATCTCTTGCATCATTGCCGCATCAACACCTTGCATGTTTTGAATTTGCTCAACCATGCGATCTATAAGGTCATACACAAGCCCCATGGTGGCTCCTTCCTATCAGCCAAACGAAGGATCTTCAAGATGGGAGCACAACTCTTCAAAATTAACTTGGCTTCTTGCCAAAAGGATGCATTAAACACAATGTCAAAGTCCACACTGACTTTTACAGTCTTGGATGCCTTCACCTTCACAAGATCAGTCATAAGCCTACGTACACCTTGCATGCATCTCTCATCAACAAGACTAGCCAACTTGATAAAGTGGTAGGCAAATCGAGTGGCAGCCAGCTTCACCAAATCCTTCTTGCTAAGCGTTCGAAACAATGCCAAGACAGAGGACTTCCTTCTAACAAATGTAATAACCTTTGTTGCATCTTCAAGAAATCTTTGCAATCCAAGGAAGCTTCCCAATATCCTCAAACAAGAGGTCCACGCAATGGCATGCACATCTCGTGAAAAAAATGTGTTTCCATTTCTCTTCAACCATTTGCGCGGCCCCAACACAATTAGTTGCATTATCCACGCATACCTGCACAACATTGGAGGGTCCTACCCCAAGAATCACATCCTTCAGGTGCTTTAAAATAAACTCTGACGTCTTTATCTCATAGATGTGTCCACAAATTTCAAAAACACGGAACCATGTATAGAGCAAACAAGAAAGTTAATATAGGCCTGCGTCTACGTAAGACCATCCATCATATACAATTGTGCATCCATGTTTCTTCCATTTATTGTGCTAACCCATGATCTCATGACCAATGCATTTGACCTCACGCAAAGCACTGTACGAGGGAGGCACATATGATGGACCAACTTGTCCTAATGCCTTGACCATTTCCAAGAAGAAAGGACTCCTCACTTTCCATTCAGGAATGTCCTCTGCATAAAACACCCTGCGCAAGGCTTGTTCTGTTTGCTTGCGTCAAGCCAAATGCACTTGCCAAAGGCCCTTGTGCAACCTTTCTCTTCTTGCTTGAGGATCCTACATTTGATTTGGAAGCACCGACAGTCAGAGTGCATAGGCAATTGCAAGGAACCCATTTTTTCATGCTCGCACAAAGCACATTGAGGTGCATTGCCAAAAAGTGAGCCCTTAGTACATATTTGAAGGCCCTTGGCCATCCAAAAGCAGTTTACATCAAAAGCATCTGATCCCAAAAACTAGTGCTATGGCAGCCAACGCAATTCACCGAAATCCATACTACCACGTCGTCAGTCAACAAAAACGCAGACGTCCATACAGTTGCCACATCATTAGCTCTCTATGCAAATTTGGTGTGTGTGTGTGTGTGGCGGCTTTATTAGAGAGAGAGAGAGAGAGAGAGAGAGAGAGAGAGAGTCTCCTGAGCCAATCAACCTTGGCAAT
This sequence comes from Adiantum capillus-veneris, assembly GCF_014529385.1. Lineage (NCBI taxonomy): Eukaryota > Viridiplantae > Streptophyta > Polypodiopsida > Polypodiales > Pteridaceae > Adiantum > Adiantum capillus-veneris. The sequence continues at coordinate 4,345,978 of NC_140945.1, forward strand.
GAATAACCAAATGTGTATACAATGAAGGCAAGGGGTTGCTTATATAGCAACCTCAGTAAATTGCCCTACCCAAGACTTTGACAAATAAGTAAAATAAATACCTAAAAGCCAAACTAAATAATGGGATCAATCATCACATTGGGCAGTTCACTTGAGATGCCAAAACTATAACATAGGCCCCTCGTCGATGATCTGCAGGTTGGCTAGGGTTAGGGCTAGGGAATCCTAACTCTCTAAGTCTTCAACCGCTTGACACGTCAACAGTTTGTGACATACCCCTCTTCTTGAAAAAAGAGTAATCGTCCGCGACTTTAAGTTACGAAAATACTATCCACGGATCATTCCGAGGGTCATTCCATTTTGCCATTCCATATCAGAGCTCTTGATATTCTAGCGTATCAAAACTAGCCATCACACCCAAACCGCGCTAATCTATAAACAGGTATCTCGATGCATTAAAGTTACATACCTAGGCAATCTCACCCAATTAAGATGGCACATCACGATGCAACACGGATGCTTACATATGCACGTCACAAGACAAAAACATATAGTCGCTAATGAGCCCCCGCCCCCCCGGCTCTTCGCAAATAACCATCCCGGTTCAGGCCATGAGTTATTCAATGACTCCCTCATCACTCCTTCTGTCACAAAATGATCACGTGGCATGTCCACCCGGACAAGTAACAATGGAAACTGATTAAATTAGAAGTTTTAAGTTGTTCCAACTTATGGGGTCCTGTCCGATGGTGGCCAGGGGACACAAGGATTTAAAAATAAAGCAAAAACCAATTCTAGTGCTGACTGCTGATGTGGCAGGCCGTACAGACACCCACAAAGTGCGTTGACTGCTCACGTGGCAGATTGTACAGACGCCTCTAATTTACAGCAGATTTTTCGCTGGCCACTTTCAGTGCTAGTTTGAAAGACCAGGTGCTTTTGGAACGTGTAGCTTTTCATGTAGCTGCTTTTGGAAGGCTCTGAGAGACTATATAAAGAATTGCCAAGGTCTCTCTCCCTCAGATTGGCTTGGAAGCGCTCAGCAAAGCGAGGACCCTCGGACATAGTACTTTGCTCAAGTATTAATATAAAAATAAATACCGCAAGGGGCACCAGACGTTGGGACCAATACCTCTAGGCACGGAACTACGTCACGCCATGTCATCTCTCTCTAATTGTGATTAAGTCTGTCAAGTGATTTTAAGGTGTTCTTTTGTGAGTCGTGCCAGATTCCCGACTTGGGGTGTTCAAGTTTGTTACGGTAGTCTCAGAGCGCAGTCAATTTTCCTCCTACGGAAAATCCAATCCCTTCTACCGCGATACACATGGATTGAGTTGACCAATCCCGCAAAGAGTAAATTGTTGCACCTGACCTGTACGTGACACATCCAACCCTATGTGTCCGTGGACAAGCTACAGCATGATCAGGGTTCAGTCAAGTCCAGTCAATCTAGATTAAGTGATCTGGCACTTTTGTGAGTCTATTCGTAGACCGTGCATGCCCAGTCACTTAGTGTAGATGCATATCCTCTGGTTGCACACAGCATGATCATCAGTATTCCCTTCAGAATCCATCAGATTCAATCAGGGGCATTTTCCAGTGCATTTAGCCTATTTTCCCTATTTTTGACATTTTTCACTTATTATTTTTAAGTGACTTCCCAACAAAAGTAGGTAGGGCAATTTTGCTAAGTTAATATATAAGCAAACCCAAGTTAGCACTTTCTGGCAGAAGAGGCAACAGGAGCTTCCCGCTCAACAGGCATTCTTCTCGACAAGAACCCCCAAGCACCCACCCCTAGCGTTTTTGGACATCTTCAGCACCTCCCTATCTCTATCTCTGGCGTTTTCTTGCCTTGCTTGACCGCCACAGTACCCTACAGCCTAGCGTTTGCAGATCGCCATCAGCAGTACCAGATCCCTAGCGGTTTTAGTTGCAGTCATCGCCAGGACTTACCAGCTTCCTAGCGTTTTTGCTAGCGTTTTTCAGATCTGCCAGCGTTTTGTATTTTCAGCCAATCTGCAGCAGAAGAGGCAGCGTTTTCAGCATGCATGATTTGCATCAGATTCAGCACAAAGATTTGCAGATATCCTCATTTTCAGCCATCGAAAACGCAGCCAAAACAGTCATTTTCCCAATCGAGTTTTGTTGAAGAGTGACAGGAATCCCAAGAAAGAAGGGCTTGTCCAGCCTCCCCTTGTGTCTCTTTTCACTCATTGAGAGCGGACCGAGCACTTAGCGGCCGGCCAATCGACGTGAGGTGGGAAAAAGCAACCTTGGTGTGAGCGCAAGGCCGCCAAGGGGTGCGCCCGGCAGAAAGGAGTAGAACTCGGGTGAAGAGAAGATCCTTCTCAAACGCGGTTTGCAAGCAAAAGAAAACCTCAAGAACCTCAAGAACCCAAGAACCCAAGACCCTCAAGAACCCAAGTTCCTCGTGGACTTCAGGACCAAAGATCATAGTGCATGGTCGTCACCCGAAGCGGAATGGATACTTCGCATACAGGTGATGAGCATGCGAGAGGCGATGAAGAATTTTCCCCACCAGGAGACTTTTTCGACTCTCCCCCTTCGCCATCTACGCCACCCACCAAGTGTACCAAACCCTATGGAGGAAATGGTCAAGCAGATGATGGCCATGATGGACAAACAAGAAGCAAATCGCCTTGCTAAGGACCGCAAGCAAGAAGCAAATCGCCTTGCTTTAGAACGCGAGCGTGACGCACGCAAAGAAAGAAAACAACAAAGAAAGGCGGAAGAGGCAGCTCAAAGAGCGGCCTTGGAGATTGAGCGTGAGGCTCATCCAGAACTATGCACTCAAGAATTGATTCGACAAGTGCAAGCCTCGAAGACCGAACCACCCAAAGATCGTGGGAGTTCATCAAGTGGCGCAAGCCACAACGTGGATTCCAACCATCCAATCACAGAGAAGTTGACTTTCAGTAAGTATGACGGTAAGATGGATGCTACGGTTATTCATTCTTGGTTGCATTAATTTAATGCTTATTTTGCCACAACTAAGAAAACAGGAAATAGCAAAGTTTTGACGACAGCTATGTACCTTACCGGTGATGCCATCAATTGGTACCACGCATGGCAAGAGGCACAGCTAGCCGGGCACCTAGAGGAAGCCGACGGATTCACGCCCCTTTCCTTCAATTGGGTTGATTTCCAAGACAAGCTCAAGGCGCGGTTTATGTCACCTCAGTACCTCACACGATTGAAGGACGATTGGCGCGCTCTCAAGCAAAATGGTATGCCGGTTATGTCTTTTTCTAATCGTATTTTGCAGCTAGGTACCCAATTACGCAAGTCGGATGCTGAACGCAAAGAGGCATTCCTTTATGAATTGGACGAGTATATCAAGTACGATGTCGAGGTGCTCCATCCAATCGATCTCAACAAGGCGGTAGCGATTGCTCTCGCACAAGAGATAAAGCACAACAAGGGAAAACCTAAGGAGAACAAAACTTCCACAAGTACCTCGCAGACTTCTCAGAACCCTCAGAACGGTAAGAACGGTAAGAATGGTAACTCTTCTAACCAATCTTCCAACGGTCTCTCAGAAAAGAATTCTTCCAATGAATCTAAGGGTAAGGCTAACACAATTGCTTAACCTAAGCTTACTCCAGATGAAAAGGTAGCACAAGGAATTGTAAGAGGATACATCACGTCGAAAGAGCGAAGCACTTATTCTAAGGAAGGTCGTTGTTTTCATTGTCACATTAAGGGTAACATAAAAAGAACATGTCCTAAGCTTCAATCGAATGAATCTAAAGAACCCACATAACCCACTTTCTCTGTCAATGCAATTAATGATAACACGAGTGTGCCCCAAGTTTCTCATGACCCTCCCATTGATGATTCTCTCATTAAATGTTATGGTCGTACGTCGGGACAGCGTTTTGTCATATTGTTTGACCCAGGTAGTATGCATGAGGTAGTATGCATGATGTGATCAGTTCCTCTCTTGTTGAGAAAGCCCGCCTCGAAGTTAGTCCGAGATCTCCTTTCTAGGTCTCTGGCTTTGTTCCCGATATAGACGCTCTCATCACGGAGGAGTGCCTTGATGTGTTGTTTGCAATTCAACAAGCTGCCTTCACTAAAAGATTTGTTGTTTCTCCTCTCTCGGGATGTGATATGATTTTGGGCATTCGATGGTTTCGTGACAATGACGCTCTCATTGATTTTAAGACTAACACTTTAACTCTCAATGCCAACAGTGATTCTCCTATTGTCATTCATGTAGAGGACATTGTTCATTCTCCATCTCTCATTGCTAATATGCAGGACAAGATTGAAAGGATTCATGAGCAGGAGACTCTCTCAGTCTCTTCTTCTCCAAAGCATGACACACAGGATTTGCATGATTGTTGCTAATTGGACTATTTTCTTATTTTTAATGATTAATCTCTTTTTTTAAGGATATTTTATTATGTGCACTAAGAACTGTTAAAAGATTGTAGCTACAGGAACTGCCATCAAGAACGGACAAACTCTGATGTGTCATTTGATGGGTGACGGTAAACATCGCGAAGGAGTTTCCGTAAGTTCGGTGGAAAGGGCCGGGTTACGAGTGCCCCTGATGCGTCACATGATGGGTGACGGGTGCATCAGTAAGGGGGCATCCCGTAGGCTAAGGAGGAAATCCGAACTGAGTAAGAAAATACGCGTAAGAACGCAAGCACAAGAATAAAGATGGGTTCAATGAAGCTTTTTACGAAAAGCAGGAACAATCGCGGGAAGGCAGACGCTTTCCCGCGAGGAATCTATGTTTGCATTGCATTCGTGCATGTGGTTGCATCCAAGGACGCCTGGGAAGTGTTGTGAAATGCATTGGTTTTAACTTATAAGGTTTTATTGAGATTTTGGGCAGGTTCAGACCAATTTTAAAATATGCCGGCCGCCCACTTAATAAGTGGGCAACCACTGAGAAGATAAAGCAACAAAACCAGCCAACAAATTCTCTCTCCCTATTTCGAGTAGAACAAAAAAAAAAAAAAAAACCGTCCGCGATCTCTACACGAGCAGTTATTCGTGTCGTGGCCAAGGAGCTATAAAAGCACCACATGCCCTCACTCACGGGGAGTACCAACGTCAGCAAGAGAAGACTCTGCCGCAAGAGATCGCGAGACTACGAAGCACGGAAGTCGCTTTTTCCCACGCAAGAGCGACGGGTATCTATTGTGGATTCGCCATACGAGTTGTTGTCGCGTGTTTGTGTGGTTTGTTTTGCAAGAATCTCCCGTCTTACGGGAAGGCCCTTCACGAGAAGTACGGCTTTACGCCTAAGTCAATTACGGGAAAGTACGGCTTCACGTCTAAGTCCCTTACGGGAAGGAACGGCCTTGTGCCCAAGCCCTTTACGGGAAAGTATGACCTTCGGGTCTAAGATTACACAACGGAGGGGTTTCCTCGGGTTCTGGTGCTTGTATACGAATTCTCCCTGAATAAAAGAATACTCTTAACGGGGGGGGGACCAGCCCATCTTCTGGTCCCCAATACTGTGTCGATCTTCTCCCTTCTCTCATGTTTGCAAAGTATTATAATTTTCAGATTTTCTAAGTGCTCGTGTACGCTCCCGTTTTGTGACAATGATTGTGAGCAGCATGATGATTTGAAGGACAATGATTTACATGATAATTTGAAGGATATTGCTTCACAATGATCAGCATGATGATTTGAAGGATATTGCTCAGCATGATGATTTGCATGATCAAGATGTGATTGTTCACAAGGATCATGTGTTAGTGGATGCTTTTTCTAGCGAAGCTAACCTCGTTGTAGATTCGACCAATCACGAAGAACCAATCTTGGCTTTCGAGTCAAGGTCCAAAGATCCCCCATAGGACGATTCGATCACTCACGAAGAAGCGATCTTGGCTCTCGAGCCTAGATCCAAAGAACCCTCACAAGAAGTATTATGTGTTCGCATGATTGATACGCACGCATTGTTCGAATGTTTCATTCGTGATCGTTTCCTGTATTTTAGTCAGCTTCTTTATGTGATCCCTTTTCATAGGCATGACATGTTGTATGTTGAGCACGTTTCTCTCATGGATGAGCACGAATGTATGCGGATTTTTCATGAAAAGCTGAAAAGTATGTATGTAAGGCAGTCACATGGAAGCGCGTCGTCGTTGCATCGTCGTCATCGCCGTCGTCATTGACATAGAGTCAGAATTCAGCAGATAGAACATTTGCTGATTTCAGCCCATAGCGTTTTTGGACAGCAGTAGAAAAATTGCAAATTTCAACCCTTAGGTCGACTTCGTCATCACCTTCATCATCGTCGACATAGCCTACACTTGCATCAATCTCATGCATCACCATTGTACCAGTTTGTGCAATCCATAGTAGACCACTCTTGCTGACGAGAGTGGGGCCTTCGGAGGAGGGTTTTACAACGTCTCTGGTGTCGTATCTCTCTTCTCTCTTTCTCTCAGTTTCATACACTTGCACGCACAGTGTCCATTCACTTTGTTTGTGATAATAGCATTCTCTCATTAAGAACGGAAGACTCTAACTTCCATAAGAACAAAAGGAACCTTCAGCACAGATCGGAGCACTCATCTTGAGCAAAGCGCAAACATTCATTCCACTGCACCTAACATTGGTATCAGAGCTTTGGTAGTGTTCTGTATCACTCAAGGAAAGAACCACAGAAAAAAAATTTGCTTGTTGAGGTCGCATGAACCCAAGTTCGCTTGGGCGTGTCGATTCCTAATCGTGTTTTTGAAGAGTGACAGGAATCCCAAAAAAGAAGGGCTTGTCCAACCTTCCCTTGTGCCTCTTTTCACTCATTGAGAGCGGACCGTGTACTTAGCGGCCGGCCAATCGACATGAGGTGGGAAAAAGCAACCTTGGTGTGAGCGCAAAGCCGCCAAGGGTGCGCCTGCGGAAAGGAGTAGAACTCGGGTGAAGAGAAGATCCTTCTCGAACGCGGTTTGCAAGCGAAAGAAAACCTCAAGACCCTCAAGAACCAAGACCCCCAAAAATCCAAGTTCCTTGTGAACTTAAGAACCCAAGACCACAAGAACCCACGACTTCAGATGGTCATCACTCGAAGCGGAATGGATACTTCTCTTGGAGGTGATGAGCATGAGAGAGGCGAAGAAGAATTTTCCCCACCAAGAGGTTTTTCTGACCCTTCCACATCTACGACAAGGATTGCACTAACTCCTATGAAGGAGTTGCCGCAGTTGGTTATGGACAAGAAGTTAGACCACGAAGAAAGAAGGGCAGCCATAGATAGTGACTACGAAGAAAGAATGGCAGCCATAGTACGATGCAAGAATGGAAGCCATAGAGCGTCAGTACGACTTGGAAGAAAAAGAAAGTGAAGCCAAATTTGATCGAGAGAACAAAGCAAGACAAGCAGAATTTGATCGAGAGAACAAAGCAAGACAAGCAGAATTTGATCGCGAGAACAAAGCCCTCAAAGAAAAGAGCAACCAACACATGAAAGAGTTCTTGCGACTCTTTTCTCAAGTTCAGGCACAGATGCAAGAGAATCAGGAGAAGGAGACTCTCTCGATCTCTTTTTCTCCAAAGCATGGCACACAGGATTTGAATAATAATGATTTGCATGCTGATTTGAATGACAATGATAAGCATGATGATTTGGATGATAATGATGAGCATAATGATTTGGATGACACTGACAAGCATGATGATTTGCATGATCAAGATGTGATTTCTCACAAGCATGATGATTTGCGTGAAGATGACGTGATTGTTCACAAGAAGGATGAGTTAGTTGATGCTTTTTCTAGAGAAGCTAACCTCGTTGCACATTCGCTCAATCACGAAGGATCGATCTTGGCTCTAAAGCCTAGGTCCAAAGAACCCCCTCAGGAAGAACCGATCTTGGCTCTCGAGCCAAGGTCCAAAGAGCCCTCACAGGAAGTATTATGTGTTCGCATGATTAGTACGCACGCATTGTACGAGTGTTTCATTCGTGATCGTTTCCTGTATTTTAGTCAGCGTCTTTATGCGATCCCTTTTCCTGGGCATGACATATTGTACGTTGAGCACGTTTCACTCATGAATGAGCACAAATGTATGCAGATTGTTCATGAAAAGCTGAAAAGTATGCATTCAAGGAAGTCACATTCCATGTCTCTTCCTTGGCACAACACATTTGTAGAAAGAACACATGAAAGTATGAGCACAAAGCATGGGCATTTCCGTTGTGAATTGCCACAGTTGATTACTTTAGATCCAAAGAGAAAGATTCGATCTCATTCTTTGAGCGTGTGTGGTGAACGGTTTAGCACTCCTTCTCTTTGTTCATCTACATTGCATCCACAGTCTTTGTCGAAGACAGGATTTTTTCCACTCACTTTACATGGAATAGGTATGTTCATGTTTTTGTGTTGGAAATGGTTTCAGGAATTTTCAGCCATGAAGATTCTTGAAGAAGAAAAAAGCATGACTCTAGACGAAGTTGAAGCATTGAAGGAGCCACAGAAGACTTTGTGTCGCTTTCGACGCGGCCCAAAGAAGCAAGCGTTGCAGACCTTTATGAAGTTCAAGTACCGCCCGACCCACACATCAGAGTGGGCCGACGAAGAGTCCCTTCCAGGATTCCGGATGCTATTGGCGATCTCCCTCGACGCCATACAGTTCAATACCAGTACCTCACTTTGAAAAGGAGGGGATGTCACGTGACACATCCAACCCTATGTGTCCGTGGACAAGCTCCAGCATGATCAGGGTTCAGTCAGTCAATCAATCTAGATTAGCAGTGATCTGGCACTTTTTGTGAGTCTGTTTGTAGACCGTGCATGCCCAAACACTTAGTATAGATACATATCCTCTGGTTGCACACAGCATGATCATCAGTATTCCCATCAGAATCCATTAGAATCAGTTAGGGGATTTTTCCAGTGCATTTAGGCTATTTTCCCTATTTTTGACATTTTCACTTATTATTTTTAAGTGACTTCCCAACAAAAGTAGGTAGGGCAAATTGGGCAAGAAAATATGTAAGCAAACCAAAGCTAGCACTATTTGGTAGAAGAGGCAGCAGGAGCACATGCTCAACAGGCACCTTCTCAGCAGCACCCCAAGGACTTCTAGCGTTTTTGCTCCACAGCAACTTGGCTAGCGTTTTTGGACAAGACACAGCAGATCAGCCAGCGTTTCGCTCTTGCAGATCCCTGGCGACAAGACCACAGCAGATCAGCCTAGCATTTTGCATTGCAAGGCCTCCGGCAGCATCAGAAGACAGGAACCAGCCCTAGCAATTTTTGGTTTGCAGATCAACATTAGCGTTTTTGCAGATCTTCGCGACAGAATCAGCCATACCATCAACGTTTTAAGTTTTCAGCAGTTAGACATCGCAGATCAAGTCCTGAACCTCGCAGATCTCACCTTCCTGCAGCAGTTCCTCGCCGCACGGTCAGTTTCCGCAAGGTTTACAGTTTCACCAGGAAAACGCAGATTTCAGCATCTGCGTTTTCAGCGCGTCGTCGTCGCATCGTCGTCATTGACATAGTCGCCGACATAGAGTCAGAATTCAGCAGATACAAGATTTGCAGATTTCAGCCCATAGCGTTTTTGGACAGCAGTAGAAGATTGCAGATTTCAGCCCTTAGGTCGACTTCGTCATCACTGTCGTCATCGTCGACATAGCCTAGACTTGCATCAGTCTCATGCATCACCATTGTACCAGATCGTGAAATCATAAGTAGACCATTCTCGCCAACGAGAGTGGGGCCTTCGGAGGAGGGTTTTACAACGTCTCTGGTGTCATATCTCTCTTTTCTCTCTATCTCTCAGTCTCATACATTTGCATGCACAGTTGTCCATTCACTTTGTTTATGATCATAGCACTTTCCATTAAGAACGAAAGGCTCTCCCTTCCATAAGAACTAAAAGGAACCTTGAGCATAGTTCGGAGCACTCATCTTGAGCAAAGCGCAAACAATCATTCTGCTGCATCAGAGTGGGCCGGCGAAGAGTCCCTTCCAGGATTCCGGATGCTATTGGCGATCTCCCTCGACGCCATACAGTTCGGTACCAGTACCTCACTTTGAAAAGGAGGGGATGTCACATGACACATCCAACCCTATGTGTCCGTGGACAAGCTACAGCATGATCAAGGTTCAGTCAAGTCCGGTCAGTCTAGATTAAGTGATCTGGCACTTTTGTGAGTCTATTCGTAGACCGTGCATGCCCAGTCACTTAGTGTAGATGCATATCCTCTGGTTGCACACAGCATGATCATCAATATTCCCTTCAGAATCCATCAGATTCAATCAGGGGAATTTTCCAGTGAATTTAGCCTATTTTCCCTATTTTTGACATTTTTCACTTATTATTTTTAAGTGACTTTCCAACAAAAGTAGGTAGGGCAATTTTGCTAAGTTAATATATAAGCAAACCCAAGTTAGCACTTTCTGGCAAAAGAGGCAACAAGAGCTTCCCGCTCAACAGGCATTCTTCTCAGCAAGAACCCCCAAGCACCCACCCCTAGCGTTTTTGGACATCTTCAGCACCTCCCTATCTCTATCTCTGGCGTTTTCTTGCCTTGCTTGATCACCACAGTACCCTACAGCCTAGCGTTTGCAGATCGCCATCAGCAGTACCAGATCCCTAGCGGTTTCAGTTGCAGTCATCGCCGGGACTTACCAGCTTCCTAGCGTTTTTGCTAGCGTTTTTCAGATCTGCCAGCGTTTTGTATTTTCAGCCGTCTCATTCACTTGCACGCACAGTGTCCATTCACTTTGTTTGTGATCATAGCACTTTCCATTACGAACGGAAGGCTCTCCCTACAATAAGAACTAAAAGGAACCCTTGAGCACAGTTCGGAGCACTCATCTTGAGCAAAGCGCAAACAATCATTCCGCTGCACCTAACATGACGATTCAGGTTCGAATGAAAACACGGAAGATTCGAATGGACGACGCTCACCTTCTGTCAACTCAAGAGAAGAATACGGGTCTTTCCCACCTACAGACTATGAATGAATTGAGATGCAGCATCAGCAGCAAGTTGATGCTTCACTCCAATATTTAAAAGATCCCGAGTATGCAAAATTTTTGACCAAGCACCCAATTAACGAAGTGCATTCTCGCTGGCGCACGGCCATCGGCTCACCTCTGGAGCCAGCTTTGAAGAAAACACCTGCTCCGCGAGTGTATATGGAAGATGAACTTGACAAGTAGTAGAAAGGTGAGTCAGCCCACTCTTGAAGACCAAGAAGCAACAGACTACCCTGGCTACATGGGTCACAAGTCTACTTTTGCAAATGCACGAAAGACAAAGAAGCATCTGCGCTTTGAGGGTGTTTCAGTTCATCCTCATCCTCTGATAGTTCCGCAATTCTTCCTATTTTGATTCCAGTGATGAGGACAAAAAGAGTTGAAAACGAAGAAAGACTCAAAGACACGTCAAGAACAAGAAGAAGTGTAAGGTGCAACGGAATGATTGTTTGCGCTTTGCTCAAGATGAGTGCTCCGAACTGTGCTCAAGGTTCCTTTTGTTCTTACGGAAGGTAGAGCCTTCCGTTCTTGTAATGAGAGAGTGCTATGATCACAAACAAAGTGAATGGACACTGTGCGTGCAAGTGAATGAAACTGAGAGATAGAGAGAGAACAGAGATACGACACCAGCGACGTTGTAAAACCCTCCTCCGAAGGCCCCACTCTCGTCGACGAGAGTGGTCTACTTATGATTGGACAATCTGGTACAAATGGAATGCATGGGACTGATGCAAGTCTAGGCTATGTCGACGATGACGACGGTGATGACGAAGTCGACCTAAGGGCTGAAATCTGCAAATCTTGTATTTGCTGAATTCTGACTCTATGTCGGTGACGATGTCGATGACGACGATGCGACGTCGATGCGCTGAAAACGCAGATGCTGAAATCTGCGTTTTCCGGGCTGAATCTGTAAACCTTGTGGAAACTGACCGTGCGAGGTTAGGGACTTGATCTGCGATGTCTAACTACTGAAAACTGAAAACGCTGGTCCTAGGGCTGATTCTGTCGCGATAGATCTGCAAAACGATGAGGTTGCTGGCAGATGCAAAAACACTAGGGCTGAAAATCTGTGTTTCTGTCGCCGTGGCTCTGCAAATGCAAAACGCTAGGGCTGATCTGAGGTCCTGCTGTAGCCGGAATCTGCAAGTGCAAATCGTTGGCTGATCTGGTCCAAAAACGCTAGGCTGTTGCAGTTGGAGCAAAAACGCTAGGTCACTGGGGGGTTTCTACTGAGAAGGTGCCTATTGAGCATGTGCTCCTGCTGCCTCTTCTGCCAGAAAGTGCTAACTTGGGTTTGCTTATATATTAACTTAGCAAAATTGCCCTACCTACTTTTGTTGGGATGTCCCTTAAAAATAATACGTGAAAAATGTCAACAATAGGGAAAATAGGCTAAATGCACTGGAAATTCCCCTGACTGAATCTGATGGATTCTGAAGGGAATATTGATGATCATGCTGTGTACAACCGGAGGATATGCATCTATGCTAAGTGAATCGGCATGCACGGTCTACGAATAGACTCACAAAAAGTGCAAGATCACTTCTAATCTAGACAGACTGGACTGACTGAACCCTTGCTATGCTGTTAGCTTGTCCACGGACACATAGCGTTGGATGTGTCATGTGACATCCCCTCCTTTTCAAAGTGAGGTACTGGTACCGAACTGTATGGCATCGAGGAAGATCGCCAATAGCATCCGGAATCCTGGAAGGGACTCTTCGCCGGCCCACTCGGATGTGTGGGTCGTGCGGTACTTGAACTTCTAAAAGGTCTGCAACGCTTGCTTCTTTGGGCCACGCCAAAAGCGACACAAAGTCTTCTGTGGTTCCTTCCTTGCTTCAACTTCGTCGAGAGTCATGCTTCTTTCTTCTTCAAGAATCTCCATGGCTGAAAATTCCTGAAACCATTTCCAACACAAAACCATGAACATACCCATTCCATGTAAAGTGAAGGAAAAAAATCTTGTCTTCGCTAAAGACTGTGTATGCAATGTAGATGAACATAGAGACGGAGTGACAACCCGTTCATCAAACACATGCAAACAATGAGATCGAATCTTTCGCTTATGATCTAGAGTAATCAACTGTGGCAATTCACAACGGAAATGCCCATGCTTGGTGCTCACACTTTCATGTTCTCTTTCTTCAACTGTGTTATGCCAAGGAAGAGACATGGAACGTGACTTCCTTGAATGCATACTTTTCAGCTTTTCATGAAAGATCCGCTTACATTCGTGCTCATCCATGAGAGAAACGTGCTCAACATACAGTATGTCATGCCTAGGAAAAGGGATCACATAACGATGGTGACTAAAATACAGGAAACGATCACGAATGAAACATTCGAACACTGCGTGCGTATCAATCATGCGAACACATAATACTTCTTGTGAGGGTTCTTTGAACCTAGGCTCGAGAGCCAAGATCGGTTCTTCCTGAATGATCGAATCGTCCTGTGGGGGTTCTTTGGACCTAGGCTTGAGAGCCAAGATCGATCCTTCGTGATTGATCGAATCTGCAATGAGGTTAGCTTCGCTAGAAAAAGCATTCACTAACACCTCATTCTAGTGAACAATCACATCTTCTTCATACAACTCATCATGCTTGTGAGAAATCACATCTTGATCATGCAAATCATCATGCTTGTCTTTATCATCCAAACCATCATGCAAATCATTATCATTCAAATCTTCATGCTTCTCATAATCATGCAAATTCTGTGTCATGCTGTGGAGAAGAAGAGACTGAGAGAGTCTCCTTCTCCTGAATCCTTTCAATCTTGTCCTGCATATTAGCAATGAGAGATGGAGAATGAGCGATGTGCTCTCCATGAATGACAATAGGAGAACCACTTGTGGCATTGAGAGTTATAGTGGTAGTTTTAAAATCCATGAGAGCGTCATTATCACGAAGCCATCGAATGCCCAAAATCATATCACATCCTAAGAGAGGAGAAACAACAAATCTTCTAGTGAAGGCAGTTTGTTGAATTGCAAACAACACATCAAGGCACTCCTCCGTGATGAGAGCGTCCATACCGAGACGAAAGCCAGAGACCTCGATAGGAGATCTCGGACTAAATTCGAGGCGGGCTCTCTCAACAAGAGAGGAATTGATCACATCATGCATACTACCTGGGTCAAACAATATGACAAAGCATTCGAAAGCAAGGCGCTTGTCTTCTTGTTGTGCGGCAAGTCTGGCGTTTCTTTCGTCGCGCTCGCGGTCCTTGGCTGCTTGCTCACAGTCCTTAGCTGCTTGTTCACGGTCCCTAACTGCTTGTTCACGGTCCTTAGCTTACAATTCTTTCATCGCGTTCACGGTCCCTAGCTTCTTGTTGTTTTGCTTTGCTTGTGAGTTGTGCCAATGCAACTCGATTCGTTTCTTGTTTTGTGCCATCATGTCCAACATCGACTTAACAATCATCTCCATAGGAGTTAGTACAACTCGTGGCGTAGATGGCGAAGGGGGAGGGTCGAAAAAGTCTTATGGTGGGGAAAAATCTTCGGGCCTCTCTCATGCTCATCACCTGTATGCGAAGTATCCATTCCGCTTCGGGTGACGACCGTGCACTATGATCTTTGGTTCTTAAGTTCTCGAGGAACTTGGGTTCTTGAGGGTCTTGGTTCTTGGGTTCTTGGGTTCTTGAGGATCTTGAGGTTCTTGAGGTTTTCTTTCGCTTGCAAATCGCGTTGGAGAAGGATCTTCTCTTCACCCGAGTTCTACTCTTTTCCGCGGGCGCACCCCTTAGCGGCCTTGCGCTCACACCAAGGTTGCTTTTTCCCACCTCACGTCGATTGGCCGGCCGCTAAGTGCACGGTCCGCTCTCAATGAGTGAAAAGAGGCACAAGGGGAGGCTGGACAAGCCCTTCTTTCTTAGGATTCCTGTCACTCTTCAACAAAACACGATTAGGAATCGACACGCCCAAGCGAACTTGGGTTCGTGCGACCTCAACAAGCAAAAAAAAAAAAAATCAAGTGGTTCTTGTGGTTCTTTCCTTGAGTGATACAGAACACTGCCAAAGCTCTGATACCAATGTTAGGTGCAACGGAATGATTGTTTGAGCTTTGCTCAAGATGAGTGCTCCGAACTGTGCTCAAGGTTCCTTTTGTTCTTATGGAAGGTAGAGCCTTCCGTTCTTTTAGTGAGAGAGTGCTATGATCACAAACAAAGTGAATGGACACTGTGCGTGCAAGTGAATGAGACTGAGAGATAGAGAGAGAAGAGAGATACGACACCAGAGACGTAAAACCCTCCTCCGAAGGCCCCACTCTCGTCGGTGACAGTGGTCTACTTATAATTGCACAATCTGGTACAAATGGAATGCATGGGACTGATGCAAGTCTAGGCTATGTCGACGATGACGACGGTGATGAAGAAGTCGACCTAAGGGCTGAAATCTGCAAATCTTGTATCTGCTGAATTCTGACTATGTCGGTGACGATGTCGATGAAGACGATGCGCTGAAAACGCAGATGCTGAAATCTGCGTTTTCCGGGCTGAATCTGTAAACCTTGCAGAAACTGACCATGCGACGATGAACTGCTGCGGGAAGGTGAGATCTGCGAGGTTCGGGACTTGATCTGCGATGTCTAACTGCTGAAAACTGAAAACGCTGATCCTAGGGCTGATTCTGTCGCGATAGATATGCAAAACGCTGAGGTTGCTGGCAGATGCAAAAACGCTAGGGCTGAAAATCTGTCTCTCTGTCGCCGTGGCTCTGCAAATGCAAAACGCTAGGGCTGATCTGAGGTCCTGCTGTCGCCGGAATCTGCAAGTGCAAATCGCTAGCTGATCTCGTCCAAAAACGCTAGGCTGTTGCAGTTGGAGCAAAAACGCTAGGTCACTTGAGGGGTTCTGCTGAGAAGGTGCCTGTTGAGCATGTGCTCCTGCTGCCTCTTCTGCCAGAAAGTGCTAACTTGGGTTTACTTAGCAAAATTGCCCTACCTACTTTTGTTGGGAAGTCCCTTAAAAATAATATGTGAAAAATGTCAAAAATAAGGAAAATAGGCTAAATGCATTGGAAAATTCCCCTGACTGAATCTGATGGATTCTGAAGGGAATACCGATGATCATGCTTTGTACAACCGGAGGATATGCATCTATGCTAAGTGATTGGGCATGCACGGTCTACGAATAGACTCACAAAAAGTGCCAAATCACTTCTAATCTAGACTGACTCGACTGACTGAACCCTTGCTATGCTGTTAGCTTGTCCACGGACACATAGGGTTGGATGTGTCACGTGACAAGAAGGGTAAGAAGAGCAGATCCCACCATGGATCTCGGACAGTTCTGAGGAGGACTCGTCCTCTTCTGAGAGTTCGGATTCCGATGAGCAGATGTTTTATTATAAGAGGAAGCAGTTTTACAGTGCCAATCAATACTAATTTCTCGAGGACAAGCAAGAAGACCAAAGATTTCAAGGAGGGTGAACAAGCACTAAAGTTTGATAGTTTTTCAGGCTTTCAAGATACTCATAAGGCCCTCGTTTTTATTCAATAGTTCGACATAGCTTACTTCGGAGGGCGCTATTCAGAGCACTCCAAGGTCAAGAGGACAGCATCTTATCTCAAGGGAAACGCACAAACATGGTGTCCACCCTATTGACCGACACAAAGCACCAACAAAGTGGCTGCAGTTCAAGCGGCTTTTCACTTCTTCTTGGCTCACCTAGGAGAACGAACGTGATGTGATCACTGGTTGGAATCATCTTCAGATGACCAAGGAAGATACTTTAAATATCTGCTGTCATAGATTTTGGGATACTTTTCTACTTGCCTCCTCTTTTAAAAAGATCCTTTTTTAAGCAACATTCGAGCAATTTTGTTGTGGTCTACCCAAGGAGATACGAGACTCCTGTTTATTACGGAAGTCCGAGCCCATACAACAACTGATGGGACATACTAAACAAGGGTTTGCAATGCATTTGGGTACTTGTCACAAACTGCTGACGTGTCAAAGCCTAAAGAATGGAGCCAACTTGCAAATGCTGGCTGAGGGGCCTAAACCCTAAGAAGAACAAGTAACAGAAGAAGTCCTACCAACTTATGGGGACCCGTCCGATGGGGCTCCAAGTGACAAAGGATTAAAATAAAGCAGGATCCGTACACACGCAAAAACTGATGATGGCAAATTTTCAAAAATTACGATGGCATGCTGTACGGATTTCCGCGTTTTGTGCTGGCTGATAACGTGGCAATTGTACGAATTCTCGTGATTTACGCTGGCAGCTTTTTGGCTTTGCTTTTTGGACCAGAAGCTTTTAAGTTTTGAAGGCTTTTCACTGTAAGTGCTTTTCAGGCCAAGGGCTTTTAAATATGAGGTTAGGGCTCATTCTATGGCATGCTTCCTGGAGAAGGTGCAGAGTCTAGAGTACCGGCTTGTACTATGTTGATGCAATATAAAGAAATACCAAAAGGGGCGCCAAGGTTTGGGGCCAATACTCTTTGGGGTGGAATTCCGCCACTCCGTGTCGCGTGTTTCTCTCTCTCTCAGTTCAGTTGTTATTGAAGTGCTAAAAGTCTGTTTAGTCTGTTCTTTTCTATTGCCACGTGGTGCCCGTCTTGTGACAGTACTCTTACGTATCGAACTGATCAACTTTTGACAACAAGGACCGGAAAAAGTTCGAATAACAGTAACAAAAGAAGAGAAAAGCGAAACACACACGTTCCTAAATTGACAAAAGAAGAGCGATATGAGTATCTCAAAGAGGGGAATTGTTTCCGATGTGGAGAACATGGGCATGTGTCGCCATGGTGCCCACACAAGGCACCCAGAGGACAAACAATAGACAAGCCAGAGAGTTCCAGAGCAGCCGAACAGCGCGGAAAGAAAGGAAAGACGAAAGCAAGACCGGTACCAGACTCTGTGGGGGGACCAACCCTGATCAGATGGATGAAAGTATTGAACTTTGCAGAGCATGGGGCAAAGTGCGAGACCAAGAAGCCCTAATTTTTTAATCGAGGAGCCAAGGCCAACTTTATTTCACCCAAATTGGCGGCTCGACTTGGAATTACGCCCGAGAAAATGGGGCCACACGTCGAGGTTGTTCTAGCGACACCCGGCAAACTTCGGTTGCATTGTCAAGACTTTTACATCATGCCTTTGGAAGGGTGTGACGTCCTCCTAGGAATCCCTTGGTTCCACAAGAACAGCGTCCTGGTCAATTATAGAGCAAGGAAGGCCATCTTGAAGAATGAGAAGGGCAAAGAGATTGTACTTGATGTAAAACCGAAGGGAGAGTCCGTCGCACTTGTATCGACTTCCGCCGTTTCCAAATCAATGAAATCCAATCTTTTTGTTTGCTCGATCTTCTTGAAAGAACTGAATAATGAACAAAGGTCAAATATGTCTGATCTCGAAAAGGAACGACTAGAATTTCTGCAAGCTCAGGCTAACTCTTTCTCAGAAGGCTTACCAGTCGAGTTACCTCCTTCACGTCCCGAAGATCACGCGACTGATTTGATTCCCGGTAGTACACCACCTAACCGGCCACCTTACAGAGTTAGCCGAGCATAAAATGAAAAAATAATGAACCAGGTAAAAGAACTTCTTGAGAAGGGTCTCATCCAACCTACTGTTCGTCTGTGTTGCTCGTATTAAAGAAAGATGGATCTTGGAGAATCTGCATTGATTATAGAGCTCTCAATAAAATCACCATCAAGAACAGATTCCCTATCCCAAGGATTGATGATATACTCGACAAACTTCAGGGGGTCTACTTGCTTCACCAAAATTGATATGAAGAGTGGATATCATCAAATCCAAATTGCTCCTGGAGACGCCACTGATCCTGATTTTGCTAACATCTTTCACCGGTTGCAGAGTGGGGAAACAGTTGCAGGCTATTCCATACAGGACTGCAATTTGATGCGAAAAACGACATTGTGAATTACACAACCTCGGAGGGAAAGGTTTTGACAGTGCCATTGTCCACCTTTTTCGGGCACCCACGGCATAGATACCGCCTTGAAGGGTGTTGAGCGTTACTTCTATTGGCCGAGGCTCAAAAAGGATGTGGACGAGTTTATTCACAATTGTTTAGTATGCCAAAAGGTCAAGTTTGATAAGCATAACGCACCACGACTTCTACAATCTTTACCCATACTCTCTCATCCTTGAAAAAGCATTGCCATGGATTTTATTTTTTATCTTCCCGAGACTCAAAGTTGGCACGATGGCATTTGGACAGTCATCGACAAAATCAGCAAGCAGCTCACTTCATTCCGGTAAAGAAGACACTTAATCCTGATCATTTATGTTTGAAAGACGAAAAAACAGCAGCATTTCGGTCTTGTGATTCCAGAGAGATGAGATGGACATGATAGCAATAAGAATTAGTCAATCGAGACATCTCTGGATATCTAGGATAGATCTAGATGTGATTACTAAATACGTTGTTGATTGATCATGATTCAATATCTCGATGGTTGTAGTGATGTGAATGTGATTTGAATGTTCAGTGACTCGTCTTTGTGCAAGTGTTGGATATGTGTTGTCTAGTGCGTCAGTGCTTAGAGTCGGTGTCTACTGAACTGGTTTATGGCTTATATTTGATTATGCACACTTTATCGAGGGCAATTACAATCTTTCAAGAGGGGGTTTGTTACGTCCCCAGAAATCAGGATGGGCGCCTACAATTATGTCCGGCCAGTGTGAACATCGCCCTTTTGTTATGAAGTCCTATAAATAGGACTCGAGCCTCATTTGTGAGACATCTTATGTAATCACCACACTTGGACTCTTCACCCTTGGCAGCTCTGCCCGCACACCCGTACTGGTGTGGGTTCGGTGGTATGGGACACCGGCCCTTGTGGCAGAGGCTAGCTCGCTTGGCTGCAGGCTCCCAGGCTTGGGGGTGAGCCCGTATTGGCTCTATGGCTGGGAGATGGGCCAGATGTCCGCTCACTACGTGTGTCTAGGTGTGAATTTGGCTTGTGTCATGTCATGTGTGCAAGATGAATCCGACGAGGGACTAACAAGCGTATGTCACAAAATGATGACGTGGCATGTCCACCCGGACAAGCAACAATGGAAACTGATAAAATTAAAAGTTTTGAGTTGTTTCAACTTATGCGATCCCGTCCGAGTTTGTTACACCTCTTGAAATAACCTAAAACGGTCCAGGCCATGAGATATAGAGGACTTTTACAACGAAATGCTCCCCAAACAGTAGCCTGCATCGCTTGGAGGTTTCGAGAGTAAATACGGGGTAAACCGAAGACGAGGCTATATTCCTTCCCAAAACCACCCGCACCTAACAGCCCCAAAACCACAACCAAACCTCTTGCCAACTAGCTATGTCCACCAAACAAAGAATGAAACAAAAAAACGTATAGACATGCAAAACAAGACGCACCCCCCCCCTCTCACAAGCAACCAATGACCATGCATACACACAAAATCACATGCAGGCACAAGCGAACACACAAGCAAAATAACCACACACAGACAAACAAGTAGAAGCCATAGAAACGAAACAAGACCTGCGAAAAAGATAAAAGTAGGAAACGAAAAACAGCAAACGACGCAGGTATCACAGAGTACATGCTGGGTGCAGGAGGAAAGAAACCAGAAAAGTAGAGAGAGGGGGCTTTTTTTTTGGGGGGGAGGGGGGGGACTCTGACGAAAGCCAGGAGACATGCAGCAATTTGCCTGGAAGACGCAACAACCGAAGGCGACGCTCGCGTGAAGATGGACAAGACAAGGTCCGCAAAGCGCGAACAGGAGAAGGGGAACGCCACAGTAGCAGATGAACATGGCGAACAGCTCGTGGCAGCCTCTCTCTCTCTCTCTCTCTCTCTCTCTCTCTCTCTCTCTCTGAGTGCAACAGCCATAGCCGCTGAGCACTTCCTATCCCAATGACACATTTAAAGAATAAACCTGCTCCGTATCATCCCACTTCAGACTTTTAGTTCCATTTCAACTCATGCAAGAAAAGAAATTGCAACACTCATAAGAAGTTGATCCACGCCACAGCGTCTTCAGCATTGCCCTTGTGTAAGCATAATCAAAGTGTTGAGGCAAGGTGCAAAAAAGACAGAAAATGTGTCTTACCGCTTAAATCAAGTAGGTTAAAAAACAGAGGACAGTTGTTAATGTTCGTGATGAATGTAATCGCACACCATATCTTCTCATATTCTGCACGGCTACACCTGATCACGCATAATTTGGTCGCTGGATTTACATACTTCACTGCATCATCAAAATGCCAAAACAAGCAATCATTACCAGTTGAAACGGGTTATAAAAGCAAGAAAGCATAGACTGCATGCACCATTGAAACGCCTCCTGCAAACAAGAATAGACTGGAACATCCAGAGAAGTACCTTGAAGAGATGGAAGAGAAGCAGCGAGGCCCAACTCTCCAAAGTTGTGGAGAATGCTGTCTCTGATGGCGTTGGCGATGGAAGACTGCGAGAGAACAGGGCCCTCTCCCTCGCAAAACACCTCCATCACGAGGTATCGATTTTTCAACGCCACCATCTTCTCCCGAGCTACACACGACTGCCTCGCACTGCTGCATCATGCTAGTTTCACACCCGTGTCAGGCTGGTTACACACCGATGGGCCGGCACCCACCCTCGTTTCGGGGTCGCCTCCCTCGGCACTAAGTGACACGGGGGCGCACGTGGGGGCGGGTAAGGGGATCAACGGTGGAGGAGGGCTCGCAACCATCCCAAGGTGGACAGGCCCCCCAAAAAAATGGTGCTGCGGAGGAGGGCTCGCAACCATCCTGAGGTGGACAGGCCCCCCAAAAAAATGGTGTTGCAGGTCAAAAACCCAGATTGGAACCCACACAATGTCATAGCCCAACGCCTTTTGAAGCTTGGGCTAACCACGTTGCGTGTCCACCTACATTTGAAAGTATTGCCATTTTAAATAGCATTATAAACGATAAACTTGGACTGGCCTAGAACTAAACCCGGACAGGCCCCATGTCCGGGTTTAGTTCTTGGCCGGGTTTAGTTTTGACAAGCCATCTAGTGCGTTGATCACCTCGACGACCGCGCGTGGAGTTCCCATCCATTGGTCCCCTCACCTCCCACCCCCCTCCCTCTTAAATGCACCGTGTCACTTAGTGTTAGCAATCACCGCGTGCAGCCTATCAGTTGCACATGCTTCTCCATCCTCGCCCAATGATGGGCAAGGGAGTTTGGTTTTCCCTCGTCTTAGGCGCTCGCAGCAGCAAATCCCTAGTCGTGCCTGGAGTCCACGCCAACACACCCGAGTTTGAGCTGGCAATGAGCCTCGAGTTGGTAGTTCATACGTTAGCAAGTTTGGATGGTATGCATTAGGTAGAGAAAAGTTGAGAAGGTAATGGACTCAAATCTTACGTAGAGTGGGTGGAGCTTGGAGGCAAGCTCGGCACTCTAGGTGCTCATTGCAAAATTTGCGACAGATTTGTTGGACTTTCCTTTTCCAGTGATTGTAGTTTTCCTACGAATGAGAGAAGAGAAGCTCAAGTATGTCTGCCCAATCTTTGCGAGCAGGTGAATTAAACCGAATCTGAGGAGATGTTGTGATGCCTACCAAGGAAAAAAGCGCAGATGTGGCACGTGGAGAGAGGAGTGGAGTGAAATTGTATGGCGGCATACAATGATTTTTTTTTATTTTGTGTAGCGTAGCAAAGGGCATGGCGTCGACTAACGGGCCGCATCTCTCTCTCTCTCTCTCTCTCTCTCTCTCTCTCTCTCTCTCTCTCTCTCTCTCTCTCTCTCTCTCTCTCTCTCTCTCAGACGCGGGCACCGACACACAGTCTTGCGCCATGCTTTGGTGAGGTGGCGTGTCAGTGGGCACGGACAAGGTGAGTCGTGCGCGGTGTCTTTTCGACCACCTCAGCATTGCGTATCTGCTCCAATGCTGGTTGCAAATGGCGGTTGCTCGCTTGTCACATATATGCTCCAATGCTAGCTATAGGTGGACGGTCCTCGCTATGGCTATTGCCTGCCCTCAGTTGGGGTTGGTCGACTACGACAGTGCACACAATCGGTGCAAACAACTGCAGGCGGGCAAGTAGATACCTTGTGCGAGCTCGTGCTCCAGCGCGGAAATTGAAGCCCAACCGACTTTTGCTTCGCCTGAGAGCCTTGGTGAAGAATCTAGGTCATTAATAAATTAATGAGGTACATCGTAGACCCAGTAAGTTCAGTGTCTAAAATTAACCTTCCTAGTAGGCAATATGGTAGCATGAAAATTTCATTTATCTCAATGTTTTCGCTAATCTTCCTACCTTTTGACCTACCAATGGCAAAGGCTTTAAGGTGTTTGGTTTGTTTTTTTAAAGCTTTGGGTTAAAGAAATGGTGGTTGTAAGTGGATACCTTCAAATGCTAAATCTTGAAATCTTGAGATTTAGAAACCCAAGACGATTCTCTTTACTTTTGGACTCATTTCTTAGGCCTCTGTCTCTCTCTCACTTTCACACACACATCCTTAATGATACTATTCTTTATTTTTGATTTGGCCATCTTAAACTTTATTTTTGCACTCATTTCTTAGGGCTCTCTCTCTCTCTTTCACACACATCCTTAACAATCACACACATCCTTAACAATACTATTCTTTATTTTTGGGTAGGCACGACACTCACCCCCACTCCTTGCAAGTGTGACTTAGTTCTTAGGGCATGTACACATTGTTGTGTCCCTGTCATTTGAACAAGAGTGTTTGTCCAAAACTTAGCGGCCAAGTGAGGGAGTGAGCACTAAGATTACACACTCTACCTTTTGAGCATTCTAATGTATATAGCAATGTGATTGGTAAAAAAGAAACATTTGGTCGTTCGTATACCCTCGTCCAAAAATGTGTTTGAAATGGCGCCTATGAAGCAACCATCAAGGATTCACGTCACTTTCAATTTTGCCAATGCATAAATTGCACAGTGCCCAAATCCAAGGTGATGAAGCCTAATTGGGTTGGACGAACAGGTTTGGCAGAGGCTTTCGCAATGTGTAAAGCTCCTTATTAGACTAGGCTCGCTGCTTTTTACTTAATTCTCTTTCACACACTCTAAAAGAAGATTGTCGAAGCATGTGGGACTGCATGTGAGTGAACACTAACATTTTTTGTACAAAGTTGAAAATTGTGAAGGGCTTGGTAGGGTTGAAGACTGTCTTTGTGAGCGATGATGGGGAAAGAGAGAGAGCCTTGATTTAAGAACTATCTTTGCCTACCCCTAGCTGCTTGATCTGTCGATCCTACCTCGCTCCACCGTTAAGCGAACATCAACCATAACGTTGCATTCAAGCTCGCTTCCTCAAGCTGAGACAATAGCTATTGGGTTGAGTCACTATACCACAAGCTGGGGTGCAACCACTCATCCTCAAGTTGGGCCACTACTCTGCAGGGATCCCAAGCCTTGTCCACATCGACGCCAGCTTGCATAATTGAGCGCAGATTATGTTTATAATTGGCGTTTTAATGTGCGCATTCTAAACTTATATTAGGTGCCTTTTTTGAAGTATCTTTAGCGTTCCTTTTTGGCTTGCATCCCTCCACTAGGTATTGTTCCCTCCAGGCCTCTAGCCCTCTCCGGACCTAGTGTGCTTGGGGGGGGGGGGGGGGGGGGGGGGGGGGGAGTGCTTGGTGCACACCCCCCCCCCCCCTTCCCCCCTTTCTTTTGTGCATAGTTTTGTGCTTCATCGTGGGGTTAAAAATGGAATCTGAGGCCGTGCCCATGGAGGAAGACATCATCAAGTTCTCACAATAGCTTGCGGCTAGAAAAATGTCAACAAATGACGAAGTCCTTCCGATGGATGAAGAGGAAGGAGCGACTTCGCGTCCTTTGAACGACTATGGAATGAAGGGAGAGGCTGTGACAAGGGTACAACCCAGATGATTAATAATGCTCTTTCGAAAGACAAGGTCCTTACTGCTCAAGGAATACTTTGAGGTGAAGACCCTCATGGCAAGAGAGCCCCATGGGCCAATTGGTACGAATGTGAACAAGGGTTCAACAGCTTATACTCCCCTCAAACCTGGCATCTCATTCGCAAGCATTCTGAAGGGTCCGAACTCTAAGGACTGCGCTAGAGCCACAGATGTTGAGGCAGCAAAGGAGGGAGTACAGGAAAAGCTAAATAATGATAAAGCTCAGCTCGAACATGAGCTAAAAGAAGTAAACAGCTAGTTAGAATGTGGCCCAAACGATAACAACAGAACTTGCTCCCAAGCGGGCTTTCTCGAAGAAGGGCTGAAGGATCAAGCCTATAGTGCTTTTGCCGCGGCAGCAAGTGGAGTTTGCACAAGCTATTATTGTAGCAATTTTGCCATCACTTATTAAAAAACAGCTAGCCACGCAAGCTAAGCTTACGCTTGTGTTGGCTTCAGTGGTGTAGTCCATAATAGATTTGAGATGATCCTATGGATTCAAGGACCACAAATTCTTGGTCATGGGGGGGCAATTGAAAACACGATTTATCTAGCCAAGGGCTTCTGCTTAATCAGATTCAAGGAGGTCTCCAACGTGTCAAAGATCTTGGACAAAGGTCCCTGGTATTTAGCAAGACCATTATGTGTGTGGTGCCATGGGAACCAATATTTGACTCAACAAAATCCCTCGAGGGGATTCATCCTGTTTGGGTCGAGTGTGTGGATCTGCCGAGGATCTGCCTAGCTGGCTGTGGGATAACATCAGGTTGCTTGTGAGTCAACTAGGAACCCCCTTATTTATTCCTAACAAGAGGGGACTTGGAAGATCCTCTAACTGAGTTTGCATAGGCTGGAATATTTCTAAGTCAACATCAAAGAGCATGGTAATCAATGTGGGAGTTGGGCTTATCACTATTCCGCTCAATTTGAGACGTACCCTGGGGCATGTTTCGAGTGTAAAAAAATTGGGCACTCTAACAAGGATTCCCCTATGAAGGTCAATGGGAATAACGATCATACAATGCTAGATTCCAGTGTAGGGCTTGAGAACAGGTCCAAGTGAAGGAAGCATATGTGGAAGAGAAAGAGAAACAAAACGTAGGGACGGGTGTAGGGGAGGAAAAAGAGGCTATGATGTGTGATAATGAAGTCACCAAATTGCAGGATAAGACTATGGAAAAGTGGAGCCTCAATATCTCTGAGGGCCTATAATCCGATTGTCTTCCATGCCTCTACACCTAAACTTCTGACAGTAACAACTTCGTCCGTTGTGCAAGTTCAAGGACTGAAGAGGATCAAAAGGGTGAAGGCAATGGCAAGAGACTCTGTATCATTGAAGGATACTCTCTCTCTCTCTCTCTCTCTCTCTCTCTCTCTCTCTCTCTCTCTCTCTCTCTCTTTCCCCCCCAAAGCTAAAGGGAGAGACTTGTGTTTTTTCACTCCACAACCCCTTCGAAGCGCTTCAGTTGAAGGAACCCATGGGTGCTAGAGAACCTCCTCACTCTTCTTGATTCAAGGAGACAAAAACGGGGTAGGGATCAGACGTTGAGGAATTCGATCCTCTCTCTCAATAATGGACGTCCTAGCTATTCCATTGTGGAACGTGAAAAGACTGAAGACTCGGAAGAAGCACGACCTCTTCTGGAAGGAAGTAAGAAAGGATAAGGAAGTTAATTGTTGGGCCATCCAAGAACACCATCTGGACGCTCGAAGCAAAAGAAAGCAGGCATTAGGAAAGAAGCTGGTGTTCTATGGAGAGGGAGTGGACGGGTTTAGTGGCGTCCTCTCTATTGTAGACAACGACCTCGAGCCCACCGTGGTCATGAATCACCATTCTAGGAGAGTCCCAGGAGTGAGAGTCAGTTGGGCAGAGCAATCTATCATCGTAATCATCATATATGCCCCCTGCAATGCCAAGGATAGAGCAAAGTTGTGGATGCACCTTAGAGACTCCCCCATTGAAAGAGAGTGGCTACTAATAGGCGACTTTAATATGGTGGAGAAGAGCAAGGATAGAATAGGCTCGGCTAATCTATTGGCAGGCTCTAAAAAAACTAAATGGGTGGGTCTTTGTGAGAAATGGTCTATGATGGACGTGTAGGAAGCTGTTCCATGGAACAACACGTCGAGCTTCACATACACAAGTGTACAGTATATCGCACGGCTTCTCGACTTCACAAATGCTATTGCTCTCACCAAGGGTACTGGATCTCGTCACTTCTTGAGATGAAGGTGCTAATAATGAAGAGCCTCTCATACCATCTACCTTTACACATGAAACTCAAGATAGCCAAAGGGGAAGGGCAGGTCCCTCAGAGGGAGTAAGAAGTTGCTTGTCACTAGGGCACCCCTATGTTTAGAAGGCTTACCAAGAAAGCTTTAAGCAAACTCAATACAGATATTCAGTTAGAAAATTTTAAAGCTTGAGACCTCTTTGCTTGTAGTATCCAAAAAATGATCAAAAGCTCAGGCCCTTGGATGAAAAAGGCCCGAGAAGAGCAACGGAAGCAACTTGAAGAGGAAGTTGTTCATCTGACCTCCAAAAAAGCTTCTTGGCTAGCCTCCGGAGAAGAACACAAAAGGTGGTTGGAAGCTAAACCCAACCTCGCCGACCAGTAGCTCGTGGATGTCAAGAGGGCGAGGTTGATATGCAGAGAGATCTTCCTTAAGCTAGAGGACACTAATCAAGCACATATTTTTTTAGGGCCTTAAAAATAATAAAAAAATCAAGGCTTTGTCCACTCGCTCACAGATGAGAATGGGAACGCTTCGCAAGACCAAGATGAAATGGCTAGGATGATGCTTGATCATCTAAGCCAAATTATTGGCCAACTAGAGACCTGCTCTCAAGAAGTGGATGAAGCCAGAGCGACCTTTCTCGAGAGTGTCAATAGGAAAATTCCCGAACCTAAAGCCAATCGTCTTGAGATGGCCTTCTCGGAAGATGAGTGCTCGCTGGCGTTGTAAGCTCTGGGCAAGGAGAAGTCCCCGAGATGGGATAGTCTGACCACTAAATACTTCATGCAGTTCTAGGATGACCTCAAGGTCACAGTCATATATATGACTAACCAAGATTTTGTCAAGGGGTCACTGGATCCTAGTGTGAAAAGAGGGCTTATCAAGCCTATCCCAAAATAGGTTTGTTGCTCGCATCTTAAGCGTTGGTGTCCCATAACTATGATGTCTTTGGCATACAAAATCATTTCCAAGACAATTGTTCTTAGAATTTCCCCCTCCCTGGACAGAGTCATCTCCCCTCATCAGCACAGGTTTATCAAAGGAAGGTCAATATACGACAACATCTTGGTAGCAATGGTTGGCATTGAGTACGCAACCTGTTAGGTAAAGGCGGTGTGCCTCACCGTGCTTTGCCCGTGTCCGGCGGCCAGTGTCCGGTTGCCCACATTTATCTCCTTATTCTTTATACATACAAAGAATAAGGAGCTCTCACTCACACTCTCACATGGTACTCATATAGTGAGATTTGGGAGCTCCACCCCACATCCTGTGTCTTGCTCTCTGTCTCCCTCTCTCCTTCTCACTCTTTGCACACGCACCGCATCCGCGCACTCACAACTGGTATCAGAGCTGGTTTCATTCTTGAAATCGCTTCCGCGCGCGCGCACTTTCAAGAGTGCAAACAGGGTTTCGACTTCGGCATCGGCAAATTCAGCTTTTCGAGAGCGTTTCCAGTAGGCGTCCTGACAATTTACCCCCCTTTTGAAGTCATTCGAGCCATCAAAAACTTCATTCAAGCTACGGTTGAGGAGATGCATTTTTCAACCCTCTTTTGGCAGTTATGCTACGTTTTTGGGCCGAAACTAAGGTTTTTGGCATAGCTTTCACACCCGGACTCAAATACATGTGATCCAGGAGTCTACCTTGGGGTTTTGGCACGCTCCGGACGCGCTCGTCATATCAGAATTTTAAAATTCTGAACGTTGAATTTTCTGCAGCAGTAGTTGTTTATTGTGTGTCGAGGATTCCACACATGGTTTGCTCTCAAATGTGAGAGTGATATTTTCTGCAAGTTTTCTCACAGATGGGAGGATACGATGTATGCCTTATGTGGTTTGATGCTCAGGGAGACTAATGTGATTGCATTTTGAGCTCGACAATGTATGCCTCGAGCATGTTTTTTGGCAGTCTCACAGGTAGAGCAGATATTTGTGTACTAGATTTGCAGGTGTTTGCAATGATGTATGCAAAGTGTGGAGATTGGTGCCTGCATTTGGAGTGCGTTTTGATGTGCTTTGGTTGCTCATGGTTTTGAGTGTGCAGTCAGTTTGGTTACTGGTTTTGTGACCGTTTTACTGACAAAACTCTAGCGAAATTTTCCCAGGAGTTTTATGCACATTGTTGGTGCGATCGAGATTGTGATTGCTTATAGCACTCAGGATTTGTGTGCAGTGTTTTTCCTTTTGTGTGGTTGCCGATAGTTTTTTGGATTGGTTTTACTACTCTTTGGTTGTACAGGTTGCCAGACATGGCAGTACGTACGTCAGAGTTTGAGCTCTTTATTATGAGATTTGATGGGTCAAATTTCGCTTGGTGGAGCTCGCATATACTTGATGCATTGACTTGTTTGGGCCAGGCATTGCCACTGCAGGGCAAGGATGCGAGGCCAAAGTCCATGTCTGACAGTGCATGGGAGGACTTGGATGCACTAGCGCGGTCGACAATTATGTTCAGCCTAGTAGAGTCAATCTATTGCATAGTTATGCATGCACGTACAACTAGAGATTTATGGCAGTTGTTGTGTCAGAGATATGGCACCTCACAGTCCAAAGATGCACCTAGAGCGAGATGCACGTCTCAGAGACGGAGACTGCACACTTGTTGGCATTGTGGACACACAGGACACATTCAGAGGCGTTGTTTTCGCAGGATGCGACAGCACAAACGTCAGTACAGGTTGGATGCTTCAGCTTTGACTACATCGGAGGCAGATGTTTTGTATGAGGCTACACACGACGGTGAGGTCATACTTGCTTCCATGTTTACTCCTGAGGTTCTCATGTCATGCGATGGCACATTACCTTCGCAGTGGATGCTAGATATTGATGCTTCATTTCACGTCTCGCCGAGACGCGAGTACTTTTGCTCGTGTGCTAGATGTTTGCTTGGACATGTGCGCTTGACTGATGGTTCAGCCCATGACATTGTGGGTGCAGGAGATGTTCGGATGTCATTGCCGAGTGGAGCAATGCTAGTGCTGAGGCATGTTCGCCATGTGCCGAGTTTGACTCGGAGTTTGGTTTCCGTGAGTCAGCTGAGAGACAGTGGGTGCCATGTTGTGCTAGATGAGCACGGTTTTAGTTTGCATCGTGGACAGCTTGTTTTAGCTAGAGGTTCTAGTGTTGATAGCACATATCCGATGCATGTTAGTCACGTGAGAGATGGCACTATCTCAGTGACATTGTTGCAGCCATGCAGACAGCAGAGACGGGTTTCCTTTGCTAGTGGGTTGCATGCTGCCTTGCCTTTGTGTCAACACAGCAGTGAGACAGTTGTGTGTGTGCCTACTGAGGTTAGGCAATTAGAGCAGGCAGGCTCTTGTGAGACACAGCAGGTTGTGCATCTGTCTTGTGGTGACGTTCATGCAGACAGTGGTATCTCTGGGGATGCACACCTTGGTCAGTCTCCGTTGAGATGACATCGGTTGAGCCAGAGACCGATGCATTGTTCTAT
The DNA here is from genome assembly GCF_014529385.1 of Adiantum capillus-veneris. Taxonomy (NCBI): domain Eukaryota; kingdom Viridiplantae; phylum Streptophyta; class Polypodiopsida; order Polypodiales; family Pteridaceae; genus Adiantum; species Adiantum capillus-veneris. The sequence goes on from NC_140945.1 coordinate 4,376,538, forward strand.
GATGCATCTGATACGTTTGAGGGCGATAGTGTCCTTCAGACAGCTGTGTGTGATTGCAGTGGTGCTGATTTTTCAGTTTTGCAGTCATTCTCAGCAGATATGCCTTTGCTAGATGATGTTGACACGGTGATGCATAGTCAGGTGGTTCCTGATGAGGATGCATATGGCACTCAGGTTGCTGACAGGGATAGGTTAGCACACATAGTGCATGTTTTGTCGACTTTCGGGTCTCTCATGTCTGACCTTTTGGTTTCGAGACCTGATCTTGCTTATGCAGTTGGTGCATTTGCAGTGGGAGTTGTCAGTCGTGCGATGACTGACACTGGCATTGTGCATTGTGGATCCATGCAGGTTGTCACTCGATACCTGCATCATGAGTGTCATCGTAGCTCTAGCCCTAGTGGTATGCATGTTGCATCTACACTAGAGCATGTTTGGAGTGATCTAGTGGGCATAGGTTGAGAGTCGTCTTCTCTCACCTCTTGTATATACTAGTTGTAGGCTAGTCTTCTCGCCACTTATCGGCACACAGCCTTTAGTGGGAGAATGTTAGGTAAAGGCGGTGTGCCTCACCGTGCTTTGCCCGTGTTCGGCGGCCAGTGTCCGGTTGCCCACATTTATCTCCTTATTCTTTATACATACAAAGAATAAGGAGCTCTCACTCACACTCTCACATGGTACTCATACAGTGAGATTTGGGAGCTCCACCCCACATCCTGTGTCTTGCTCTCTGTCTCCCTCTCTCCTTCTCACTCTCCGCACACGCACCGCATCCGCGCACTCACACAACCTTCATGAAGCAAGAGTGAATCTTGCTTTAGCTAGACCTCAACAAGGTGTATGATAGGATTACGTGGTCCTTCATTGAAGATGTCATGAAATCATTGGGCTTTGGGCCTCACCTTTTTTGTCTTATACACACTCTGGGTGCATGCAGTCAATCTGAGCTCTTGTTCGATGATAGAATTGTGGACTCCTTTGAAGCCAGAAGACCTATCAAGCAAGGATGCCCCATGGCCCCTATTCTCTTTGCCATTGGGTCACATCCTCTAATAATGATGCTCGAAGCTGCTGCAACGTAGGGGGAAATTCAAGGTTTAACTTTGCCTGACAACGACCAGCTCTTAGCCAAGATGTTTGCAAATGACTCCTTCCTCTGTTTGAAAGCCTGCCCTCAGGTGCTTAGGAAGGCATTAGAGATTGTGCAAAAATTTGTTGTGGCTTTGGGGTTGAAGTGCAGTATTGAGAAGTCTAGACTCATTTCCCTCACAAAAAACAACTCGTTTGACCCATTGGTCTCTTTTGGGGAGATCGTGTCTAAAGGAAGGGTATTTTGACATCTGGGTGCCCCCTTGGGGGTGGATGTAACACAGAAGCAAAAGGTCCAATGGGTCCTCGAAAAGATCGAGAGAAAAACGAGAAGGTGGGAGTATGTGTTGCTTCCCTTCCTGGGTCGAGTCAAAGTGATCAACTCATTTTTGCTTCATTGCCTTCACTAGGCCGCTCCTCAAAATAGCCAAATGTAATCGAAAGAAGTTTCTGAAATGTGTCAAAAGATTCCTATGGAGGAACAATACCAAAGCCTCATTGCCATGGCAATGGGAAAAGTGGGAAGTTATTGCTCATCCAGTAGTCCAAGGTGGCCTCAAGATTGATGAGGCCCTGTGTGCCAAGTTTGTGGTTGCAATGGCGAAACAAGTCCACTCTTGGGCTATCACGACCAAGGATATGATGGACAAGGCAAAACTTTGCTCAAAAGGTGGTCAAAGGAAAGGGATAGAGGTGCACAACAAATTATTAGTGTCGAGGTGGTCTAGCTTGAGGCTGTGTGGTATCACGAAAGAGTTGGTTTGTAAGTACAATAGAGAAACAAGGGTATTGGAACGGGGTGAATTAACAAGATACTTTCAGAGCTCCATTTTGCACTGGTCCCCTTGGCTGTCTAAAGCTATTAGTGTGATTTTGAACCCTTACTGGAGAGAAATTGCAAGTAATATGAACAATAAAGGACTCCAACGGTTGATCCACTTATGGGATGGAAACAACGAGTGCTGGAAATCCTCTAACCTGTTGGTTGACCAGTTTCAACTCAATGGCATTGAGAAGCTACTTGTTGATAGAGCGGTAGAAGGCCTGGACAATATTCTGATGCCGATATGGGAATCTACTTTTGAATGGAAATCTTGAAAATGGCCCATGTGTAGCCGATTCTTTAAACCTCATACCAAGGGCATCTACCAAACGCTAGTGCATGAGGTTGATTGGTTTGCCCCTCTAAACAAATAGTGGAAGAAAAATTGGTCGGAAGCTCGATGGGTTGAGGTCATGAAGAATATTTGGAAACCGCAATGGCCTCATTTTATGAAGTTATTTTTATGGAAGGTATTGTGGGGGGCTTTGCCAACAGGAGTAAAGATTTCGGCCCATGGTATTGGGGTGCAGACTGGCTAACAAAGACCTCTCCCACCTGTTCATGGAATGCCCGACAATAAGAGGCCTGGCAGGGAAGTTGTGAAAATGGATACAAAGAACATGGAAGATAGGGTTTGTCAAGAAGAGTATATGCATTGGTGGGAAACAATTTTGAAGTCTTGTACTTCTAATCTATGCTCAAACTGTAAGATATTGTTTCTTCAGTAATATCTAGAAGATTAGGAACTGCCGGGTTTTTGCCAGTGACCTCTCTATGGCTGGCTTCTCAGAGATTGTACAAGAAAGTAAGGAGTTAATACATGCTATTGGTAAAACACAAAATTTGGATGATTGGCTTAGGGCTTCCCTCGCCATCTTCTCAAGCCTCGCTACATAGTAATACGATAATAATCTGCCCTCAAAGCTTGGCATAAGTTTGAGGCTGATTTGTAAAAAAAATTGATGGCATTCTAATAAAATCACTCACAATTGTGAGTTTTGCCCCAAAAAACACACACACACACACACATTTTTTTGTACAATTTTTGGCATGTATATAAGGAAGCTAAAATACTTTGTACATAAAATGTTGCTAAGTGTCCAATCACATGCACTCCACATGCTTCAATTGACCTTGATGTTAGATTCTATCTCAAAAGTTTCCAACTAGAAGGCCAATTAATTGGTAGTAGAGACACCTTAAAGCAACCATGGACGACTTACTCTACTCTTCCTCAAGCTTGTAGAACTTTGTGTTGCTTCTTGACCTAGCCTTAATATTCACAGTTGTTGCTGACTTCTTGGGTAGCTTGGTGCCATTTAATGGATCACTCCCATCACAACATGACTAAATGAGTCAAGGAAAAACAATGACAAATGAATGTGTTAATGTTATCTTGATGTATTTTGGTGTTCTTGATACCTCAGACGCCCCAATGGTAGAATAAAGTCAAAATAACAAGTGGTGAAAAGCGAGCGAGGTAAAAAGGATGAGACAAGAAAAGCAAGCACAAAATGATTTAGGTATAAGCTGTAAGAAGTCGTTAACCTGACGTTAACAAGAAGAAAGGGATGTGCATCCCTTGCACAAATGCATTGCAGTAAAAAGTAATTTTCTCAATGTTGAACTCTTTTGCAACAAATATGTGATGCTTGTAGCTTGAATATAGATTCATACTCTAGAGAAGTAAAACATTTTATCAACGAGCTCCTTGAATTGGATGCCAACAAGCGCACTATTTTTCTTGATTCAATTGTTGTCATCCCTTGGTAGCAGAGAAAATGGAGGCACCAACAAAAAAACTCATGCTAGTGGTTTATTCAAATTTGATCTACTTGTACATATATCTTGGCCTTACTCCACAACGCTCTCGGCACCTGTGATGTTCAACAACCCACATGCATCCTGGCCGCAGTAGTCCTCGGCATTCACACGTGGGCTGCCTCAATACTTCAATAGCTCCTAAAAAAGTTTAGGGTTCTTGTCACACGCGTGGCTATGGCTCGACATTAAGGAAGCAAGCAGTAGATTCAAAAGCATTTTTGAGCCTTGAGCATTGTTTTAACAATGTTGTAGCAGTGTTTTGAGCCCTTTAAGATTTGAGTTTTATTCATGGAAGAAGGAAGAACCTTCGGTGACTTCCTTCGATACCCTAGTCTCCCGCATGCACAAGAGCTTTCTTACAGTAGCAACTGCGCCAAGGAAGGACCCTGTCGCCCGCCAAGATGCAAGAATTACAGCCCTAAATGCTCAAATCCAAGTACTCATCGTGGCAGAATGAGAAACTCAAGCAGTGTCTGCATATACCTGAGCGCCCAAAAGAAATAGAGAGCCAAGGTTTGCTTACAAAAACAGAAGAAGTCAAAGCGCTCTCACCAAGACTGTCAAGGCAGTCTAGAAGGAATTTCACGAGGCACACACAACAAGATCGACACCAAGATGCAAGCGATCCTACAAGAATGCGGCTACAAGATCTCTTGGCCTAAAGTCTAGGATTGGTGGGTTCCACTTCCTTGAAGAAGCAATCACCAAGCTTAGTGACATTGTCCAACCAATTAATATCAAGCCTGAAACCATCTCTTGGATCAACGACACAAATAGGCATGTGCTACATGAGCATTGTATTCTCACTTTCAAGGAAAGAGAAGAGCGGATGAAATTGCGGGCCTCCTCAAGGGAACAAAGATTTGGATTACCAACCACAAATAAACTCAAGATCAAATCAAGAGAGCTTAAGAAGATGCACGAAGCACACAAGCAAGGTAAATGGGCAATCTATCAAGGTGGTAAAGCCATCATCCAAGAGTTTCAAACTCCCAAACTAGCTCCTCCTCACCTAAACCTCCTTAGGTCTTGTACTTATCCTCTCTTTCATCTTTTTGACAGACCCTCGGTCCTTAATTGATATGTATATAATGGCTCACGTAGAAGAAATCAATGTAATGTTTTGCTTTGGTCCCATGGGTCATATTCGACCGCCGTGGACGATGATCTAATCTATCTAACTCTCTCTCTCTCTCTCTCTCTCTCTGTGTGTGTGTGTGTGTGTGTGTGTGTGTGTGTGTGTGGAGAGAAAGAGAGACGAGGGAGGGAGAGAGAGAGAAAGAGAAAAGAAGAGAGCGTCGCGAGAGAGGGAGGGAGAGAGAGAGAGAGAGAGAGAGAGAGAGAGAGAGAGAGAGAGAGAGAGAGAGAGTGAGAGGGGGGGGGGGGAGGAAGGGGTAGGGGTTAGAGAGTGAGAGGAGAAGAGGGGAGTAGGAGGAGAGGGAGAGAGAGAGAGAGAGAGAGAGAGAGAGAGAGAGAGAGAGAGAGAGAGAGAGAGAGAGAGAGAGGAGAAGAGGGGAGTAGGAGGAGAGAGAGAGAGAGAGAGAAGGGAGCATGAGGGAGGAGAGAGTAAGGGGGTGTAGATTGCATGCATCACAATAAGGTGGCAGTTTCGACGTAGTTTATGGCATAATAGCAAATCGGGGATGTGGCATGGCACTGAATGATGACATGGAAGCACTGACATCTAAAGTGGAGGATCGTGTATGGGGCGGCCAGGTGGGAGATGGGCATATCTAAGTATTCGTGCAGTGTAGAGGTGCACAAGAAGAAGTTGGAGAGTACTGGGCTGGAGTTGGTGCAAAGTCTTTGGTGCAAAGTCAAGGCAACGAGCAGTTGGAGGAGATGTTGGTGGAACATTGACATTGTCATAGATGAGTGAGTAGGCATGCTAGGCTGTATAGGCACTACTCAAGCCATCTGTGGGCAGACAGCTCAGTCGATATAAAGAGGTAGTAGCAAGTGCATAGGAAACAATGGCCAAAATCAACTGGGGTGAAGGGAGGCTCAAGGGCAATCTGGATGCCAAGTTGAGTATCTATTGAGAAACTAGGAGATAGATTTATGACAACATTAAAATAATAATAAAAGTGTATGGGCATACCCCTCTCTTTTTTTGGGTGCTAAGTGGTATGAAGTGGGTTTACAAGTTGAAACGCAAGCCGGATGGTGAGATTGATCACTATAAAGCTCGACTTGTTGCAAAGGGTTATGCACACCAAAAAGGCATAGATTATGAAGAGACTTTTGCTCCTACTTGTCATATGATTACTGTGTGTTTTCTATGTGCATTGGTAGCTCATTTTGGTTGGGATGTACATCAGTCAGACATTGTTACTGCTTTCTTGAATAGTGACATATTTGAGGAAGTTTATGTAATGCAGCCTCACGATTTTGCCAAGAAAGGTCAAGAGGACAAAGTGTGCAAATGTAAGAAAGATTTGTATGGGTTGAAGCAATCTCCTCGTGCTTGGTATGAGAAAGCTGATACTCATTTGGTCAAACGGACTTTCGTAACAGTCCAACAGAAAGCACATTGTATGTAAAGCGTGAGGGTAATGTACTTCTCATTGTTGTTCTCTATGTGGATAATTTGTTGATCATTGGAACAAATGAGAGACATATTGCTGAATTTAAGACTGGTTTCAATGCCACTTTCAAGATGAAAGATTTGGATTGTTGCATCATTACTTGGGCATATAGTTCAAGCAGTGTGATGGTGGTATTGCATTGTGTCAGACAAGTTACATAGAGACATTGCTATGTAAGTCTGGACTTGAGGATTGCAAACCATTGCCACTCCCATGGAAACATATTTAAAATTGAGTCTTCATGATGCTAGTGATCATGCCGGTGTCACTCTTTATCAAAGTGCTATTGGTTGCCTTATTTATGTACGCAACACGAGGCCGGATATTTAGTTTGCACTCTCACACGTCAATAGATTTATGCATAGCCCAAGGTCTGAGCATTGGCACGCTATCAAGAGAATTTTTTGTTACTTGAGTGGCAATTTACATCTTTGCTTGTTTTATATAGAATCATTGCTGCTAGATTTACATGCTTTTTCATACTCAAATTGGGTTGGTTATTTTGACACGTGAGTGTCCACGAGTGGTTTTTGTTTCGTGATTGGTAGTTCGTGCATATCATGGTTGAGCAAGAATCAACCTACTATGGCCACTTCTAGTTGTGAGCCTGAATACAGGGCAATCTTCACAACAACTACGGTTGAGTGTGTATGGCTCAAACGCCTTATGGTTGATTTGGGTGTTGGACAGGACACTATCAACACCATCTACACTGACAGTCAAAGCGCATTGACAGTTGCGAGAAACTTAGTTTTTCATTTTCGCACAAAGCACATTGAGGTGCATTACGACTATGTCAGAGGGAGGCTCTCATTAGGAGAGATCGGGTCGGCTTATGTACCAACACAGGACAACCTTGCACATCTTTTCACAAAGGCATTGTCTCATGAGAAGTTCGAAACTTTCTGCAAAGCTTTGGGCTTACTCCCCTTTGTGAACTAATCAGGTCCTCAGGGCATGGCACTTCCCTATACTCTATGGGCCAGCTCTTGTTCGCCGCATCACTTCCGGGGGGATCTATTACCATATACATGTGGTAGCGATGTGTGTGAACACACTTAGGGCAGTCGGGTTGTTTTTAATGCATGCCAGGTACGTGGTCTTTTACCATGCTGTTTGGTGGTGTTCCACCTCAATGCAGCGCTACTAGTGAGGTGATTTGATGCATACTTTACCATTTCACATTTGGAAATTTCTTCATCATGAAAATAGTAATCTAACTGACTAAACAAGGCTAGAACCATGCTACCATCTTTAGTGCCATCAAAATCCTTGAAAATGAAGGCTTTTCTGCTAATTTTGTTTTGCTTTGGTGCCGGTTCACATTCTATGCATGCAAAATGCAGTAATTTATCTTCAAGTTCTTACCTTCACATGTGTTCATATGTGAGAGATTGTTGCAAATTAACGAGCTGCTTAGCAATCATGGGCGGTTGTTGAAGATGTGCCATGATTGCGTGCTTTTCTTTCTTTCTTTCTCTCTTTTAAAAATAAAAATAAAAATATATCTCTTTTCAAATAAATAGATAAATAAATATATTTATTTATTTACTTATTTATGTATAAAGGGCTGTGAGGGTATATGTATCATGATGCTATGTAGGATAATACTAAAAAATAAGAATAGAGAAATAAGCAAAAATAAATGGGTACTTAGCTTGACGGTCGATGGTGGCGTCCAGTCTAGAAATATGGTGCACCAAGTTCGGTTGAGAATGATGAGCAATTGAGTGGTTAGTCTGCAAATCAATTGAAATTTCATCGGCGTCCAATCTCCCGTGTCCCAAAAACAATGGCAATAACACTCGGGTATAATGTTGGGTAATTAGGCTCACGGTGGTTGAAAATGTTGTAGCTTGAGGGATCTTGAGCAATTTGAGGTTGATGGAGTTGCAGTTAAAGGGATATATATATATATATATATATATATATCTTCAATTAATGGATTGCCTTTGAAATTGTAATGGTAGCCGAATGGAAAATGAATAGTTGCGAGGACTGTTAGGTGATAGCGGCTAGGGTTTTTAGTACTTGTGACCGCAGACGTTCAAAGAGATGAAAGGAGAGATATGTACTATCCCTTCTTCATCTTTCGAATAAGTATTTTATACGGGTATGAACGACCCCTTAAATGGGTGCCCCTTAAAATTTTGGTGGGTGACCGACCAAGAGTAGCCTCATCTTTTTAATTAAAGGTGTGGATGCTTCAGTTTTAGAAGCCGACAGCGGCGGCCTACTGATAACAATAGCGTGAGGGAGAAAGTGGACAACAATAGCGAGCAAAAGCAGTTTTAGGCTGCATGACAGCAATAGAAATTGCTCCACATCTCGGGGAGCCCCCATTGGTACCAATCTTGTAGGATTTAGATGAGGTCCATGACAGTGGTATTTAATTTGACAGTGTCAAAATGAAGATGTACATGGCGACACTGATCATTTTTTGAAATTCTTTAATTCAATTACAAGCTATTGAACATGTCAGTCACAAGAAATTGAAGCGTAAGTATATATCTAGCTTAGCAATACAAATTGGTGTTGAGGTAGATATTTTTGAACCGAATTCACTGTCAAAGGCTATTAATTTGGCTCTTAATGCAAAGAAGAAGAAAGGTGGACAACCTTCTCACACTGAACAAACAACTAACACTAGTCGTACCAAGAGAGCTTCTTTCTCTCCTAAATTTGACACGAACAAACATCAAAGCCGTATCTTTTTCAAGAGATGAAGATTTGATCATTCTGCTACAATTTCTCAACCCTATGGCAACCACAACAACAACACACATCATCAAGGCAACCAAGATTCTTCCAACCAACGTCCTGCTCAAAACTCTAATAGTAATAAAAAGGTGAAGTGTTTTAAATGTTTCCACTATGCAATAAATTCCCAAATGGTCCTGCTAAGAGCAATGGCCAACCCAATGGCCAATCTAATGGAGTCACCCAAAATCCAAACGAAAGACCCCTCAACCGCCCCAATGGTGCTACTATTAACCTCTTCAAAGATGCTAATCCCAAAAACAAAGTGGAAGATAATTATGATGAGGGATATGATCCTTAGTATGATCACGATGACAACCCATCTTTAGGTACTCCTATATCTCCTTACATTTTGTTTAAACTGAAAGGCACAGTCAAGGGTGAAAGTGTCACCATTCTTTTAGATGATGGCAGTAGCCATGATTTTATTTATGCACGTTTGGCACAACTCTCTCTCTCTCTCTCTCTCTCTCTGAAATTTCTTCACCTCACAAAGTCACACTTGTTTTTAACAATCAACATTTTAATTGCAAAACCCAAGTCTCTGTAGAGGTTTGCATTGGTGAATTTGCACAAGCACGTACATTTTTGGTAGCACCATTGTATGGTCTTGATATGATTTTGGGAACACCATTTCATCATGAATTTGATCCGTTGATTAATTATAAAACACGCTCCATGACTCTCACTCATAAGCATCAAAATTTCTCCATCCAAGCAACACTAGCACATCAAAAATTTCCACTTCTCTCTCACACTCAAGCCAAAAGAGCAATTCGAAAACAAGGAAAAACATATTTGGTGTTGGTAAATCAAATGTCCGTTGAAACTCAAACTTCACATAACTCCTCACATGATGATTTTCTCTCACAATTTAAGAATTGTTTCATGCATGACCTACCACCTAGAATTCCACCTTCACGCTCAAAAGACCACAAATGAGATACAACATTGGGACCTAGTGAACCTCCTTATAGAGCACTTTATCGTGTAAATTCAACTGCACACAGGGAGATACAAACTCAAGTCACTGACTTGCTTGATCGAGGATTTATAAGACCTAGTAGTTCACCATATGGAGCTCTAGTACTTCTCATTAAGAAGAAAAATGAAACTTTTCGTATGTGTATTGACTATAGGGCTTTAAACAAGATCACCATTAAGAATAGGTTCCCTATTCCTAGAGTGGAAGATCTATTAGACAAACTAAAAGGGGCAAATATCTTCAACAAAATTGACCTCAAATCAGGGTATCATCAAGTCACAATGTTTGACCCAGATGTCTACAAAACTGCTTTCAGAACACAAACGAGACATAATAAATTTCTTGTCATGCCATTCGGTCTAACAGATGCACTTGCCACTTTCACACGCATGATGAACATAATTTTCATTGACCATCAAGATTTTGTGATTATATTCTTTGACGACATTCTTGTATTCAATAAATCAAAACAAGCATAAAGAGCACTTAACATGTGTATTTGATCTGCTTGCACACAACCACTTGTATTTGAATCTTGAAAAGAGTTCATTTTTCCAATCTGAAATTGAATATTTGGGACACGTTGTCTCGGGCAAGGGAATATATATGTGTAACTAAACCTTTTCATACATTGATCATTGAAGAGTTACACAAATCACCCTATGCTAGACATAGAGGACTTGCTGTTACGTTTCAAAACTTATGTCGTGATTTCTATTAGCGTGCGATGAAAAGTGATGTTAAACAATATGTTTCAATTTGTTTGATTTGTCAAAAGATCAAAGCAGCGACATGTAAGAAATTGGGATTTTTACACCCTCTCCTTATTCCTGAAAAACTTGGGAATGGATTTTGTTATTGGTTTTCCACTCATTGTTAACAAGCATGATATGATTTAAATTGTATTTGACCATTTCTTAACAAGCATACTTCATTCCTTGTAAGAAAACACTTACAACACATCAAGCTGCACTTCTATTTCTTAAAGTTGTCTTTCCACATCATGGTTTGCATAAAATCATAATATCTCATCAAGATTCAAAATTTTGTAGTGCTTTTTGGACTATTGTTTTTGAAAATCTTGGAACTACACTTAATTTTACTTCTACATTCCATCCTGAATTTAATGTGGTCAAACACTAATCGCACTATCATTGACTTGCTAAAATCTTATATCTCTTTTCGACCCAAGAAATGGGATGATTACTTGCATATACTACAATTACATATAACAACACCACTCACACTGCCACATATAAATCTCATTTGAAATTGTGTATGGTCATTCTTTGCCTACTCCTGCTTCACGTCTTTCTAATGTTGTGCCTACCGCTAATGATTTTATTGCTAATTTTCATGATGTTTATGCAAGTGTGCATTTTGCCATTAAACACTCAAAGGAACTTTAAGCATGCTAACAAGCACCGCAAGGCACACCAGTTTAAGGAAGGTGATTTTGTTATGCTTCGCATTCAAAAATGAAGGATCAAAAGTGTTGATACTAATGTTTATGTTAAACTTGCTCCTCGTTTTTAATGACCATTCAAAATTTTTGCTGTGATCAATGATATTTCATTTTTTTTATAGACTTACCTTCACATTGCCACATTCACAATGCATTACACATTACTCTTTTAAGACCTTTCGGAGGACCCCTACCTGCACATCACATTTATGAGGATCCACCTTCACTTGTGGACCAAGAAGAACAGCTCATCCCTGCACAAATAGTTGATCATGACATCACCACCACACGCACTAGCATGGTTTATAACCGCTCTTTTGACTTTCAAGGCCACCTAGAGAGGATGCCAAATGGATGCCTGAAAAGTTTTTTTGCAACTTCCCAGACCTTCTCCACACTTTCTATCACTCACGGTCCAATTGATTCTCTATTGAGCAACTTAGGATAGTTGCTATCCCTAATGAGAGGGATGTTACGAGATTGGGCACCCTCCTGTTGTATGTGGTTAATTACAATTGGAAAATATGGCTTAATGGTTAATTATGGCTATTTATTTAATTTTACTAATAGTGAGTGGATGATGATTCGTAGATTGAAATTCTAGGAGTTGAAAAGGAGGCCCCGACAAATAATAACCCTCCTAGTCATTTTACCTCTGCACAATATTTTAGAATTTTATTCAATAAGCCACTATGGCTTCTTGTAAATAGCTCTATTGAGAACTCACCCTTAGGGGACATGCAATAAGGATGTGCTCCACTCAAGTACTAAAGTGGACTAGTTGTAAAAGCGGGGCCTCCAATTTTGGCACCCATAACTCAAATAATAAATTAAATACCAAACTCCACAAGAAGGGCGCCGTGGAGTTTTGGGCTATGATTTTAGGCCTTTCTTATGTAGATGCTCTCAATTTTCCCTTCCCTCTCTCTTATGCTATGTTGTGTTATTCTGTGTACTCCCTAATTATGTCTACATATCTTACACTCTGTCCTTGTCAATCTATTCTCTTGTGTGTGTGTGTGTGTGTGTGTGTGCGCGCGCTCACGTGCGCGTGTGTGTGTGATGTCATAGTCTAGGTGTGTGTGTGTGTGTGTGTGTCTGTGTGTACACTTGGATTTAGGAGAGAAGGTGACATGTTGATGGTGAAATCTGTGATGAATTGTTGAATGGTCCAAGCAACCAGTCTCCCCACTCTTCCAACAACCGGGGCATTTTTTCCCTCACTAGGAGGTTTTTTCCCCCGTGCATTGTATATACGCCAATCACTCTAGAGCTATCTTATCTTTCCATTGAACACTACATAATACACTCTATGTTGTGTGCCTTGAGCTTCCTTCATCTTTTCCAAGCTGTGTAAGTTTCCCTGCAACCCTAATTCCAACAACAATCGCCCCCTTAAGCCAAACTTGGGGTTGTACAAGGACTTCGTGTATTTTGGTTCACATGGCTGTCACACAAGTTTCACACAAATAAGGGTTTTGTTGCACATAACACAAAAGTTATTTCACTCACACAAACTACCTCCCTTCAAACAAAAAATATGCCTCCCCTAGACACAAAGGGTGTAGCCACACAAAATATCAGGGTGTAGGCTCATACACAAGCCTCCCCTGGCACAAAAGGGTAAGCACACAAGTCTCCCAAAGATAAAGGGTAAACACACAAAAGCTTCCACAACACAGTTGAGGGTGACACACAATTGAGCGCACACAGATTCACATGGTTTTTCTTGTTTGTAGTTTGGAGGAATCTCTTCCCCACACAAATCTGCAACAGGTTGTTTGTTTGTTGTCGTTATCTTCATTTTCATGTCGTTGTCTTCTTCTTTATCTTGTGATTTGGTTTCTTGACTTTTGTTGGTCCGTACTTTTGAAGGTGCAAACTTCACAAATTTTGTGGCCGATGGTGCAAAACACACATACATAGCAAGTGTAATGGTCGTGTCTGTGCTTATTGGGAAGGTCTTACCATATTAAATGGCAATGTCTAGTCATGTGCGTATCGTGCTTTTGTTCGCTAATTTTTCATACATTTCAACGATGGTGCACATTGTGCCTTCATACACGAATATCACATACATCTCTTCTATGGCTTGTATTGCATTAAGGTCGTGCTTTCTTGAAGCTATACTCCCTCAAGTGTTGCCTTGGTGTGCTTGGGATGTGTAAAAGCTCTTGATGCTTTCAAGTTTGTAAGAATGCCCCTTGAAGTGATGTGCTGCAGGAACGAGACTTTATGTGCAGTAGGGTTGCAGGTAGTGCCGTGGGAAGGGCCTCTTTACTTGAGGCTTCAATTTCAAATGTCTTTGGATATCAAAATCTCATTAACTTACTACATGCTTGATATTTCAATGACGAGCATAAGGATGATCTTTGAGGCGAGAATGCGTTGACAGCTTGCCAAGCATTGCATGAGGCCGCATGTCGTTTTTAGTGGAGATGGCAATTGGCTTGTTGGGCACAGGCTGGTATCGATGATTGCAAGCTTATTCAACTTTATCAAAACTTCAACACAGGCAAAAGGAGGCGGGCTCGTGGTTAAGGCAAAATGGGTAAGGTTATTGACATAGGATTCGGGTTCGAGCTCCCTCGTGTGCAAGCTTTTCTTCCTTTTGAAAAAGGAGAAAATGACAAAGCAATACAAATCCGTGAAGGTTGCCAAAAAACTCGCCAAGTGTATTTGAACTTGAGCTCTACCGACAATCAACATTCTACATATAGAGTGCTAGCCACTTCACCACACAACATCCATGTGAGAGATCTCTGGAAATAAAGTATATCAATTTAATACTACAAGCTCTAGGACGTCTCACACACACACACACACACACACACACACCTATTATTGGAAATGGATTAAAAGGATTATTCGGAACAAAGTGAAGAGATTAAGGAGGCTCCACAATGCTGAAAACACAAGTATTTTACAAGCACGATTGGAAGACCCAAAACTTAAGATAATTTTGCAATTAGAGGCTCTATGAAATGGTGTCATGAAAGGCTTCACACATACATAAATTGCAATGGCCAATGGTGGCTTTGATACATAAATTGCAATGGCCAATGGTGGCTTTGATGAGAGCAATTTTACGATGAAGTAGGCTAAAAACAAACACAAAAAATTGAACACACACACATATTTGATCGTTGATTAGCAAGCTATCAAGACAGCTTGCACGTAATGAGATGTCAAGATTATAAACTCTTTACAAGAATGTTGGGGCATAGAATGAGTCAATTTTCCACTTTAGATAAGGCAATACTAAAACCCACTTTAGCATGTTGGGAATGTTGATTAACACTTTGGACAAAGAACCTTGGCGGTATGTGGATGCCTTACTTTGTGTTTGAGCATTCTTCTTAGCTTGAGCTGCTTTAGGGCTTTAAATCAATCTTGAGGTACTAATTTCCTAATAAGCCCCCCCCCCCCCCCCCCCCCCCCCCCCCCCCCCCCACACACACACACACACACACACACAAACACACATACATGAACAAACATTCTATCTTTAGATATCCTCAATAATGCTTAGCCACTTAAACTAGTCTTGCTTGGTTGGCCTTGCCATAGTAGTTAACGTGTAAAATGATGTAAATGCGTAAATAATAGTCATAGTAGTGAATGTGTAAACAACGCACTATGGTAAATTGCTTAATAAGTTTTTTTCTAAACAAAAAGGATAAATCAAAGAAATATAGATTTTGTGATGCACATTTGGTGAAATCCAAACCTCATTTTTTTATAAAGCATGCATGCAATCTCTCCATCAAGATAGAGCAATAACTTTATGAGTAATGTCTTCACTTGAAGTTTGTATAGCAGAAATATTGCCTTCGAGGAGCTACGAAAGAAAAAGCAAAACACAAGTTGTTGGGGTTAAAGGTGGATGTGCCTTTGCTTTGGGTCGGGATGTCCGGTGTCCGATCGCCCACTAACTTCACTAACCTACTTTATTCTTTTACATACAAAGAATAAGGAGATAGATCTTGTTGTTTTATTCTCCACCCACGCACAGTGCTCTTGCTTCTTTCCTTTCCCTACACGCACGCATGCATCGTGCACTTTCAAGTGGTATCAAAGTCGACAATTTCCCTGATTTGCTTGTGCGTGCACACACTCTCAGAATCGGATTAAGATATTTCCTTACTAGAGAAGAGTAAAGTTGATTGTGTGCAGACAAGGTGTTGAAGCGGCTAGAGCAGGCGATGTGCAACATGCGCACATGAATCCAAGGTGTACATTGGCCAATAGATCTAAATAACACAAGACAATAGCAAAGAAATTGCAGTAGTGCAAGTAAGGGGGTGCAAAATAGTGGAGAGTGTGAGCTTTGAGGAAAAGCAAGTAGCGTTGATGCTTTGAAAACAAAAAGCACTGGAAATTAAAGAGTCTTATAGGAGCGCAGAAGCTGAAAATTGCAACACTGATTATTGCAAAACATGACGCAAGGCCTTTGTTGGTAGCATGGGCAACATAAGAGGTAGCACTAGAGAGCGGTAATGCTTAGACAAAGGCAGAGAGAGAGAGAGAGAGAGAGAGAGAGAGAGAGAGAGAGAGAGAGAGAGAGAGAGAGAGAGAGAGAGAGAGAGAGAGAGAGCACTAGAGATTGCATAAAGGGCAGTGCTAGACTATAGGCTTTTGAAGCGCAAGAGAGAGATAGAGTTTGTGTGCATGCGCACACACACACACACCTTGGCTCAGATTGGCAATAGCAAGAAGAAGTGGTAGAAGAGAGAGGGAAGCTCTCGGCCAATGGCCCCTATTAGCATCGTGCAAAGAGAGGGTGTGTGCAGAAACATACTCTACACAACACACACACACACACGCACACACACACACACACACACATTTGCACCTTTTGGTGGACCTTCCTCAGCATCCAAATTTCTCGCCAATTTCCCTCATTTTCATGGCATCAACAAATTCGGGATAGAGTGAGCGAGGGAGAGAGCACATGGTTCTCCTCTGGCACTTTTGGCACCGACATCGACAAGCACTCCTAGCCACAAACAGGCACTTCTCATGGATATTTGAAGATTTTGGCATCTTTGACGAGCTGTGTTTTTGACACACACAAGATGCATGTTGATGTATGTTCTATGTGGTTCATAGACTTATGTTCTCTGATTGTCAACATAGGCGTGTCAATTGCCCTTTGCAGCAGATTTTGTGTGTTCACAGATGTCTTAAGCTCTCCAGGCGTCTTTGAGAGCAAATTTGCATTGCCATATGCATTTTTTTGGCTATGATGTATGATATCTTTGGTTTGACTTGCTCTAGCCTAGTTGGCCATCACAGGTCTTGATAGTTTATAGATTTGTAGACGATAAGTATTTAGCAAATTATGGTTTTCCAACAATTCACATGTGTGGGAAGTTTATGCATATAGTTTTTTATGCTTATGGCAATGAGGAGCGTGGTTTGAGATTTGTTGAGAGCATGTATCCCCATAGGTATTGTTTGCATCATATGGCTCGGGCTTGAGTGCATGTCCTACTATATTAAGTAGCAATGTTGTTGCATATGTATGTTATATAGGGTTACTACCATCGTGCGCTTCTGTGGAGCAATTGTTGGTACTTATGGCAGTCTGTCCATATTGAGCAGTTGATAGATTTTTGGTGAATTTGTAGTGGTTGAGATCATCTCCCACTTTGGCATCTTGGATGCAATTTTTATGGTTGAGATTTGCAATGAGATTTTGCTCACTTTGTGGGGTAGGCTCTGTTTGGTTTTTCCTAGATTCTCACCATATGTTGCACGTATTCGCAGTCTTATTCTATGATGGTATAGAGGTTGATTTACTCGCACTTTGATAGTGGTCGAGTATTTACTCTCACTTTGGCATATCTTGTCAGCTTGGACATGGATTTAGTGTTCTTGTGTCGACTCTCGCAAGAGTGAGATTTATATGGTATGCTCGTAGCGGATAAAGTAGATTTATGGTATGCACTTTTTTTGGTTGACGGACATTTTGATTGTGAGTCTAAGCATACAATTTATAGGTAGTCACTTGTTAAAGGTTCTACATGCTTGTAAGTGCAGACTTACGCAATTGTCAAATTTGCAGCTGTATATGTGGGATGCATCTTCTTTGAGCATAGTGTTTGCTCACAAGACTTGCGTGAATGGTTATGTGTCTTATGCTCAATTGAGAGCTATTTATCCTAGTCTTGATTTGTTGATCCTCTTTGTACCTGTGTTATCACTTGACACTTGTTTATGCATGGATTCTTATTGGTTTAGAAAAAAACATTAGATATTGCTTCTGTACATCCTATGGTAGAGCTTAGTCAAGCTACGGATTGCATATGCGAGCATTGGATTGATGTGGTTTTATTCTTGATTAGTGTAGTCGTCGAGTGAGATCCCACTTTGTGCATATGCATTTTTCTTCATTGATATGGCATCCATTATGTGTGATACATTAGAGTCGACAATGAAAATTTGTGACAGACGATGGTCTCCCACTTGTCGATACAAGATTGTTGGCATTGTGGTCACATAGGGCACATTAGATGGCATTGTTTCTTACATGTGAGGCAGTGACGAAGATGTATGCATGATGTAGAGACAATCTTGAAATAGACTATAGAGATGCATTTGCATACTAGTGACGGTGATGTCACATTTACCTCTGATGTTCCTCTTGCTTTTATGTCTGATAGAGATGATACTTGCTCCTGATGGATTCTAGACGAATATGCAACGTTCCATGTCACATCATGTCGTGAGTGGTTTAACACTTTTGCTAGTGGAAGCCTTGGTCGTGTGCAACTAGCGACGGATCAGCATACGACATAGAGGGTGCAAGAGATGTATGCTTGTCATTACCCAGTGGCACATCTCATTATGCTATGCCATGTGCATTATGTTCTTGAGATTTTGTAGAGCTTGATCTCAGTGAGATGCTTGAGAGACAGTGGCTATCAGATACTACTTTGAGAGAAGTATTTCTAGATGCAATTCGGTCACCTAATCATTACACGAGGAGCTAGATCCTACATTGTCTACCCAGTGTAGGCTTCTCAAGTAGTACAAGACGACATAGTATCAGTGAGGGGACGACGTTGACGTGTGAGGAGCAAGAGAGCAGAAGTGTCTCATCCTCAAGAGAGCTCCAATATGCTCAACAGACAGAGCATGTAGCTCTACGGGACATGTGAGTGGACTTTGCACAGGCAGAGCTGGAGCAGAATTGCTCTAGCAAGACACAATAGGTGTTGTCAGAGTCTGTGTAAACAGAGGTAGAGGGGGTTTGCTCTCTAGAGGCACATGCAGAGATGACAGACATGGAGTTTTTTTATATGCTCATGCTAGAGGTTTACAAGTTGATACCAAGGCACATAGTTTTGTTGATGGATGAGAGGGACATAGCCATCCTAGTGTTGGCAATGACACATCTATATGTGATAAGTAGTCCTAATGATAAAGTGCATGCACATAGCACGGAGGAGGCTAGCACATCTAGGTTTGTGCCGATTTTGTCAGCATTTGGGCATCTCATGTTTGACCTATTAGTGTTGAAGCCTACTTAGCAGCTACAGTGCAGGATTGTCAGTTCTATGATGACTGATGCTAGCATGATGCTAAGTGGAACCATGCAGACCATGCAGAGATGTCTTCCAAATTTTCATATGATACGAAGATATCTACGAGATTTGCATGCAGGCTCTACCATGGATTTGCACGCTCGCCTATCACTAGAGCCGATAAGCTGCATGCATATCAAATGAGCAAGCAGTGGATGTAGGTTAAGAGAGTTTATCACCTATTTTCTTGTACATACAAGTAGTTTAGCTAATAGGACCCACTTATCGGCACATTCACCTTTAAGTGGAAAATTGTTGGGTTAAAGCAGATTTGCCTTTGCCTCGGGCCGGACGTTCAGTGTCCGATCGCCCACTGACTGCATTAAGCTACCTTATTCTTTTATATATAAAGAATAAGGAGATAGAGCTTGTTGTTCTATTCTCCCTGAGTAGGGGAACCGAGGTAGCTTTTGGAGGAAGGTTTTTATGGAGAATGGACCAATTGGCAAAATTATTGAAAAAGCTCTCTCCATCAAGTTTGTGCTATATTCCCTCTCTTGCACAAAGCTCGTTCTGCCAAATGAGTGATAGCCACTCATCACCTACTCCGTGTAACTCCTCTTTCCCAACTTCTCTCTCTCTGGCACACATAAAGTCTTTATATCTCTCTCACACTTCACAAAAAGGGTTACAAGATCAGACCACTTGAGAATAAGCATATCTCTATTCAAAAGCATGTCAAAAGGAAGCTTTCATAACGGTTTACAAAAAGATAATTGTCTACATAATCTGAGGCACAACATGAAATATCTACTATAAGTAATGGGATGATGGATCTAGCTCCAGAATGTTTGGAAGTGGCCCTAACAAATATGATGCCTTCAGGGCACGATCCACCCATTTGCATGCCTCTTGTCTCACTCTTGCATCTCTCTAAGTTGACGGGCTTGTATTTCCAAAATGGTGTGTAGTTTGGTGGATAAATTTTTGTTTTGTTGCTCTCGATTATTGTCATCATACGGTCCATCTGGCTCCCAAACAAAGCCAACGTGTAATGGAAATTGCCTATGAACTTTGAGAGTAGCGGAATTAGGAAATTAGGTGAAGCACTTTTGAGAGATTCTTTGTGAGTATAGCGGTTGAACTTAATTGATGGTAGCAACATAAACATGGTACTTAGTTAACTTGGCATGAACAATCCTTTTGCAAGAGAGAGAGAGAGTTTAGAGAACATGACAATAGTTGAGGACCGGATTCATATGGAGTCGGTCCCCCCTCCAATGAGCATTTGTATTATAGTTTCTCCCATCAAGGGAGACTTGGTACAATACAATCTTTGTGCTCCTTGTAACCTAGGTGATGCAATGAAGATGGAAAGCTTCATGCATCTCAAGCATAACATAAACTTGAAGAAAGCATTAACTATCCCAAGCCTCAGTCCCAAGGCCTCAAACACCTTTGAAGGTGGAGAGAGCTAGTGAGGAATGAGGATAGGGAAGAGGAAGAAGAAACATTCCATAGGAGAAAGAAATAGTTCCTCACTTATCATTACTCTTCTTGCTAGCATACATAATAGCATAGTAAAGAAGATGGAGAAGATGGAAAGCTTAAGCATTGAAGCATGACTCTTGGTTGGATTTGCATTCCATAGCCAAGAGTGTTGGTGTAGGCTTTCACTCTCACAAGCTTGGAGAAGGAGGTGGTGTTCCTCAACTTTCACCAAGTGAGAATCGCCCTGCACATGAGTGTGTGTGTGTGTGGAGTATATCCCCCTAGCACCCCCCCTCCTTGCTTTGGGCGAGTGGTGACCTTTCTGCATGTTGCAAGTTCATTGGACCCCTCTCCCCCTAGCCAATCACATGCAGCATGCAGTCAAGTACATGGGTAGTCTTTTGACAAGTGTCCTCCGTACCCCTTAGAGAGAGAGAGATTGACAATATCTAGATATTTGTTAGATGGAAGTAGAAGCTCATTGGACCCCTCTTTAGCCCAACCAATAGCATTCAAGCACACCACATGGTTAAGCTTAGTGAGAGTCTGACATGTGTCCCATGTGCTCTTTTAGAATTCCCCTAACTTTGAGATTTCTATGCATAGAAATTTTCTCAAGCAACTTCCTCATTAAGTGTGTAGGTTCTCTTTTTGACTCAAGCATCTTACCCCCCATGCATAGGAAGCTTCTCAAGCAACTTCCTCATTAAATGTGACAACTTCCTCATTAAATGTGACAAGTACCTCAAGTACCTTAGTCATCAAGCATGACAAGCACCTTAGGTGGAGTTCCCACCTCAAGCACAGCCCTAGCTTGCTTAAGTTTAGATCGGGTTCCCACCTCAAGCACAACCCTATCTTGCTTAAGTTTAGGTCGGGTTCCCACCTCAAGCACAGCCCTAGCTTGCTTAAGTTTAGGTGGGTTCCCACCTCAAGCTCAGCCCTAGTTTGCTTAAGGTCAAAGGACTTTTAACACTAACCATTGGAGGTCTTTAATGAAGCTAACCCTAAGGTCTTTTAAGCTTCATTAGTTAACCTTGCTCTTTGACATACCATCTCTCATTTGGGCCCCTTTACAATTGGCCCCGTGTTGAGATAGATTCGTAAAGCACATGTCTATATTCTAACCCTTGTTTTCGTTTATTATCCCATATTAAATGATCACTTTAATATGATAAAATCATTTGGGTTGGTTAGATATTAGATATTTAATGACACAACGCCCCACAATCTCTTCTGTACTGGACGACAGTGTCGTTCTTCTTTGTGTACTGCACGAGTAATTACCAAACAAACCAATGCCCATGTTCCATACCTCCTGCACAACAAACGAAAGTCAAAGCAGACATAAAAACATTATTTTTAGATAGAAGGTGCCATAGTGTACCTCATATAGGTGTTCCATCCTCCTCTTTCCTCCAATCATCCTCCTCTAGCGAATCAAACCAGACGTCGTGCGACGCTATGTCAATGGCTTATGATGTCCTAGTGTGCTCTTTCCTCATTGCGGACACCAACATTGTGCGCACAGTCCTACTTTCTTTCTTGCAAATTGGTGTCTTATGGACAACTACGTATAGGTGGTCTTCATGCCATCCAACACCAGTAGTGATATCATGAACCATGCCATAGTTATCTGACTCGCAGACAACTACAAATGCGCCTTTGCCATTGGTTGTTGCAAGCGCGAGTCGAGCGAGTTGTCCAAACTGGCATACTTCTTGTTTGTTCCAATCTGGCACATCATAATCCTCAAACAAATCAAGCAAGACCCTGATCCACACAACAACTTCCATTCAAGAAGGCCACTTATCGGGTGATGGGTATGTAACTACTGGCAGGTCCAAGATATGCAATATTTATGTTTCCAGACTCGTTGCAAATTCAATTACTTCCTTTGCAGACATTTCGCTCCTTTTTTCGGAACACCACAAAGATAACAATGAGGAAGTGAATCATGATTTTTAGTTCTATGAACGACAACACAACTCACATTTTTCCTTGAAACGAGCCGCTCCTTACGAGCGTGAAGCTTTCCCAGAACGCTCCATCTGCACAAAAATATCGAAATGTTTATCTAAAATTCACTCGCAAAAATGTACAGGAAAAAGGTCATACTGAAACTAGAAAATTTGCTACTTGAGATGTAGGAAACCCCTCTCCCTGAGGCATTTTTGCATTAGACTGTGCTGCTCTAGACATTTGTGTACCTCCACACGCTCTTTCTTCCCTATCCTTTACAGCATCATTGTGTGCTATTTCCTTGTTTTGGGAGGAAAGTACCCCTCATCATACTCCAAGAACCATGGCAAATCCTGGTAAAATTTGCTCTTGAAGTTACGTGCTATCTGCATTGGGTTGAAAATATGCTTTGCTTTCTCAATTTCAAGCACTGTTTGTAAGCTTTTGACACTTCTAATGTTGAAGTTGCACTTTTGTAACCATCTAACACAATGTTAAGCATTGTAAGCAGCAAAATTAACTTGTTTATTCTCAATGTAAATATATAGTGTACATACCTGCAAAGAAATCTTTTCCCTGCATCCCCCAATGCCTTGCATGCCTTAGATTGTGGTCCTTTTTTCACAAGACCTATCTCATATGCATAGGTCTTGCCCCTATGCAGTTGTTTAGTGTCCTTGACGAACGAGTCAAGTTCAAGACTGGCCATCGATTTCAAACGTATACTCTAGATAGTGTTGTAGAAATTCTTGGCCTCTTTTAGAATTGATGACAAAAAAACATCGATCCGCAACCACTCTCAAAAGATAGCACATTCTCCTCTATCAATTAAACATCATATATTTCAAATATTTTCTCAGCCTAACTAGAGAACAATAATGTTGAGAGTTAATCTACTTACCAGTTTGGGGGATGCCCAAACTCTTCACATATGTTGGATCACTAGAAGCAATTACACGAAGAATGTAGGTTTTTTTTATTGCAGGAAGGTCCACATAGGCTAGCCCGTACATTCGTTCTTCTGTCACCCACTTTGGACAGTTAGTCCACTCGATTGTGCACATTGTCCTGCACGAATGTCCATATGAATCTATTTTGTACTCCAAGCATATTTTCCTATACTAGTAGAGAGTTAAAAACAGCCAACCTCCACCAACCATCTTGCAGGGCCCGATCAACAATGGTCAATGTATGTTTTGTCATTTTTCTAGATGGCCCATTGGTTTCAAAGAATGCTTTTTGTATCGGGCTTGAAACTCTGAGGGAAGCATTCTATCCTTGTTTGCTATAATCTTTTTCAAGGCAAGGGTATACTTTTCCTGCAAATGGTGCCAATGATTATCATATTCTTTGACAGTAAAAATTTGTGCTAATTTGATACTAAAGCTAATTGCTCACGCAAATAGAATCAAAGGATCTTAAGAAAATTAAAACCATTAACAACAGAACTTACTCTCTTTAAGGACTCCCATCCAAGTGGCTAGTCTATGGTTGCCATCCCAAGTATACAACATTTTGCCGCACAGGTCACCCCAACAAGTGTCTTTGGGTTTCGGCCTCGAACTCCTTGTTAGCCACTCGTCGCCTCAAGGGATCCCATGTCTGCAAGATATCGTTGTCTACACTGATGGAAGGATGGCATGGTGCATCAAGTGAGCATATAAAGCATCCTTTGGGATCATAATACCCCTCCAACAAGAATGTATCAGCCAGTGGTTGTAGCCGCTTGGGGTCTGAGCTAACTTGTCTTGCTTTATCCAACTTTATCAAAGAGCAAAGAGGAACCCAAGGAAATGGAGTTTCGTGCTCTACTTGCGTTGTCCAAAACATGTTAAAGCCCAATATTTGCAATAGTTATTGCTTCTTTATACTCAATTGCTACCTTCAAATTTCCAAGATGTTTCAATAACATATCTTGGCAAGCTGTAACATCTTCATTACTTGGAAATTCACCTCCAACATTTGCCCCTGCTATCATGTATGCCTCTACTTCTCTGTCTCATCGATCTCTTCTTCGTAGTTATCAACATCGGCTACAACTCTACATGATTCTCCTTCCTAGACTCTTGCTTTTCCTTTTACTCCCTTTTTCGATTTTATAATGTCGCAACAGGTGGTGATAGCATAGTGCCAATTGGCCCGATCTTGGATAGGGATACACTAGAAGATGGAGACATTCCTTGTGGTTCTTTCCGTGTTGTCTTGGTAACTCGCTGATAAACAGATAATACAATAATGGTCATATAACAAATAATTTTGTAAGGGACATTTAAGATATTATAGTCAAAGAGAAGCTAATCTAATACCAATCGAGATGGAGCCAAAAAATACCAAATCCCTTCTAGGCCACACAATCAGACTTTTTTTTAATGCATTCTTAAGGGTGGTCATTTCTTCGTTCGTAGAAAGGACGTGAGGGAGAGGAGCATCCTTGCCATCATATACTTCCAAAACTGCAACAAAAAAGCAACCCGATGGCAATTTGCTCGTATGGAGGTGAGCCAAGTTCGATGTCTTGTCGATTTGACCTACATCGATTGCCTCTCCATTGTAAATGAATTCAAAAAAATCCCGTATCAGATTTCTTGGCCATCTTAATCGTGAACAGAAACTGCAATACAAATGCTATGATTCAAAAAAAAGTGATGAAGTTGTTACCTCTCTCTCTCTCTCTCTCTCTCTCTCTCTCAGCACCCACCTACATATAAGCGCACGTGCACGCGCACGAGAGAGAGAGAGTAGATGGCTGAATAGTAACTATGTGGGAACGTCTTCTTAGAAGATGGGCAACGAATTACTTAGTAATTACTAAAGTAATTACTATAGTAAACCCGAAGTGTATAAATAAGGCCCATCACATTGTTATCGGGTTGGCAATTGTTATCACTTTGGCTATAATTGTACTTGAGCATCATTGGCAGTATTGTCGGCTGTACTTCCTCTCTGTAATCATATTCGCTATAATCCTGATCTGTAATCCCAATCATGGCATATATTTCAGTTATACTTACTTCTCGTCCACTCTTATGAATCTGAATCTGAACCTGAACCTTATTTCCAGTACATAAGTCTGATTCTTATTTCAGTATCCACATTTCAGTATAGTATCTAATTCCTGTCCAGTCTGCTGTCTGAAATCTTCCCACACTAGTAGCTGAAATCTTTCAACACTGGAATTAGCTGTCTCAAGAGATCAGCTTCAATTCCATTTTGGCGATCACGGTGGCTCAAGCTGAAGCTCGTTGACTAAAAGACTCTTCTTCCAATGGTAGTTTTCAGCAATGGCACCAAAATCCAATCGTGGCCGGAAATCTACCATTCGTGTGGACCCCATTCCTCAGGAGTCAGGAAGCGAGTCTGACCCCAAGCAAGAGAATATGACTGACACTGAGGCTCGGGAGGAGCATAGTCAGGCTGATGAGACACAGGACTCACAGCACTCCAATCATTCTCGACGCCGACGACGGGCAGAACGGGAAGCACAGAAGCCAAAGAGTTCCAAGAGTTCTCAGTCTCGCCAGAGGGATGAGCATACCAAGGGCAGTAAGGGAAGTCACCGTACTTCTAGCAGACAAAACAGGGAAGACACTGGTACTAAGACAGAGACAGAGATTGATTGGGATGCTGACACTGACAATTCCAAGAAGGCTCCCAAGCATCATTCTGAAGCCAAGAAGAGAAGTGGCCGGATCAGTAGTAATCGAAATGATTACATAGCTTCTCTGAAGATTTCCTTTCCAATATTCAAAGGGGGGAAAAAGGATGATCCAGATGTTCACATACAAGCTTTCGAGCAGTATGCTGAACTAAAAAACATTGATAAAGATGATTGGGGGGAATATTTTCCACAAACCTTGAAGGAGGCAGCGAGGAAATGGTATTACCATTACCCTGCATGCCAGTTGAGATCATATAACAAATTGTTGAAGGCCTTCACGTTGGAATATTCCGACAATAGAGGGGACGAAGATATTCTCTGTGAATTAGATAAAATCAAACAGAGGAATTTGTTAGTCCACAGCTATGTGGAAAAGATAAAAGAGCTAACCAGGCAGTTGCAAGAACCGCCGTCTGAAAAGAGATTGAGGGCATGGTTCCTGAATGGGTTCAGAAGCAAGAACAGGAAGTACCAGCCCCTACAAAAAAATTCAATGATCTGGTCCAAAGGGCATTAAAGCTGGAACAGCAGGCTAAGAAGGAGAAGAGCCACAAGAAGCGAAGGACCAGTAGCAGTAGCTCTGCTACTGAAACTTCTGATTCCAGTGAAATGTCCAGTAGCTCCAAGAGCAGCTCCAATGAACGAACAAAGGAGAAATCAACGAAGGGATCATGGACCAAGAAAATTGAAGAGATGGCTAGGTAGATTGCAGAAATTAGCCACACAAGACAGCCAGTCCGAAAGATGGAGACTTGGTGTTCAAGATGCAAATCCAAGGACCACATCTCCACTGAATGTCCACAATGTACCTACTGCAAAGCTTTTGGTCACTTATGGAATAATTGTGGCATCAGAATTCACCATTTTAAGAAAGGAAAGGATCTGTCAGTGGTTGCCTACACTGAACCAGTGAAGGTAGAACCAGTCAAAGTAGCTCAAGAGGAGAGACCAGGTACTAGTGGTACTGGTCAAGGACGTGGCAGATACCAATCAGGAATGGGCAGAGGAAGAGGAAGAGGCAACTTCCAGAACAGGAGCATGAATTGCTATACTTGTGGGAAGTATGGTCATTTTGCAGCCCAATGTCCAGATGCACCGGTAACGACTGCTACTGAGGCTAAGGCACCAGAGCCAGTCCCAGTCAGGGTGGTTACCAGGAGCAAGGGAGTAGTCATTGAAGAAATTCCAGACATTTCAGAAGTACCAGTAAATCCTAACAGCAGCAAGTGGGATCAACAAAGAGAAGTTTGGAAGGCCAAAGGTAAAGAAAAGATGGTAGATGAGTGGCAAGAGCAGCGGGAACTAGCAGCTAAAATCACAGAGAATTTAGCTAAGTGGGATCAACAAAGGAAAGTTTGGAAGGCCAAAGGTAAAGAAAAGATGGTGGATGAGTGGCAAGAGCAGTGGGAACTAGCAGCTAGAATCACGGAGAATTTAGCTAAGAAGCTGCAAGAGCAGCCGGAAAGTTTCGAAGCTAGAGTCATTCAGAGGATACCAGCCCAATCGACTGATAAAGATCAGTCAGTACCGGCCATGACAGAGACCATGCTGGTTGTGGTACATGGACTAGCTGATGAAATGGGAGTGGATGGAAAGAGTAGAAGCACTGCAAAAGAAGAGTGGCAGTGTGAAGATACCATTTCTTCAAGCTCTGACAATCAGTCTGACCAAGAGCGAGAAGAAATTCATGTGAAAATTTGTGATAGAATCCAGAAGCTGACTGTAGAGCTGGAGGATATAAGAAAGACATTGCCTAAGGTGGCCAACATTGGAAGCAGAATCAGAAGAAAGCTCTAATCATAAAAAGCCTGAAATTTACTATCATAGGAGGATTACTTTATCGACTGGGTGTGGATGGTATACTTCGACGATGTGTCCCTATGGAAGGAAGAATGCAAGTGATTTCAGAAGCGCATAATGGTGAGTCTGGTGGACACTTTTCCAACGAAGTAACCTACAAGAAGATTCTGCAAGCTGGTCTGTGGTGGCAAACACTAATTGATGATGTCAGAAGTTTTTGTAAAACTTGTGACATATGTCAAAGAATGGGCCGACCAACAGCTCCAGATATGACTCCCTTGATGCCAATACAACCATTGGGAGTATTCATGAAATGGGGAATGGATTTTATGGGACCTTTTAAGAAGGTGACTCCCACGAAGAACAAGTACATAGTGATGGCTACTTGTTATGTTACCAAGTGGGTTGAAGCTAAGGCTCTTCCTGACAACACAGCCAAGTCAACTGCAAGGTTTCTGTTTGAGAATATTGTCTGCCGATATGGATGTCCAGTAGAGATTGTGACCGATCAAGGAACACATTTTATCAATGACACTAAGGAAAACTATTGGATATGCTTTCAATCAAGCATAGGAAATCTACTACTTACTATCCTAGATGTAATGGACAGGCTGAAAGTAGCAATAAGACAATAAAGACTATTCTCACTAAGGTGGTGCAAAAGAAACCAGACCAGTGGGATTTGAAGCTTCAGACTGCTCTATGGGCTTATAGGACAGCTTATAAGGGAACTACTGGAATGACACCATTCAGAATGGTGTATGGTACTGAAGCTGTGGTTCCTATGGAGTTTGTAATCCCCAGTCTGAGAATGGCTGTGAAGTATGGATTAGACTTCAACCATAATCTTAAGAAAAGGCTGGATGAACTGATACAGTTAGATGAACTCAGGCAAAGGGCTATATTGGAACAAGAAATTGTTCAACAACGAAGGAAGCACTGGCATGATCGCCGAATTAAAATTCGAGAATTCCAGAAAGCAGACTTAGTGCTTCTATATCAGTCTAGACTCGGTCCAAAGAAGCCGAACTTGAAGCTTTCCTGGGCAGGACCTTTTGAGGTAGATTGGGTCTTCTCCAATGGCACAGTAAGATTGAAAGATTTATCTAGACTGATGTTGCCGGGAGTATATAATGGAGCAAAGATCAAGCTCTATTATTCAGAGACCAGAGAAATTGGGTCGAAAGAAGGTACTAAGGAACTGGAGGTTGTTGATCACGAGATACTGGAATCAGACATTTTTGGACTTTTTCATGTGCAACCAGTTCCAGCTTCAGAACCAGTACCAGACGAACCAGATCAAGCTGACCTTAGAATCAGTATCAGTATGGTCCAGCCAAAGTGGAAATCGGTTCAGTACCAGTATGGACACACTTTCCAATTTTTAAGTGGCCAACGGTAAAATGGCATGCCAATGGTAATTATCACAAGGATGGGTCGCAGTCTTGTCCAATGCATGTTTGCCACAACAGCAACGGCGCACACAAATCTAGGAGCGGTGAGTGGTGGAGCTTTTATGGCGCGAACACGTATAACAGTCAGGAGAGTTACCATTTTTCCTCATAAATCTCATGCGCGACGATTCCCTCCTATCAACCATTCGCCATCGTCGAGCTCCGAGGTTTCTTCACTACAGCCGCAAACTTCGACGTCTGACGAGACAGTTGACTGTCAGATAGTCTTGCCAGCGACACCAGGAAACGGCTTCGACACGAGAAGTAAGTCATCTTCGCCTTCGCCTGTTTCATCGTCATCGACCTCACAGTGTATGGGTAGAAAGAAACGCTCAGAGAAGATGCAGGAGTCTCTTGAGGAAACCCAGGCTATAGTTGCTGAGGCAAAGGCAAGCCTTCCGGTTCTCCCATACAGTAAAATCCAACCTTATGTATTTACTGATCAAGCAATGACTCTGCTACAACTATGGGATCTTCGAGTTGTGTTGCAAGCTACAAGGATTTCTTTTGATTCAGATATCATTAAGCAAGTTCTTGATTCCTTTGATGTTGAAAGTGGCAGTGCCATGGTAAATAGTAGGAAGGTGTCAGTAACACCAGAAGCCATAGCATTTGCATTCCGGATGCCCAATGAGCCCAAACCTTCTGTGGCAACTGCGCAGCAAATAAGTATCGCTCTGAAGGAGGATGAAACGGCTAGAAGGAAGCGCAAGGCAAGTGCTCAAGGAGCTCCAGTAGCAGGTTTGGAAGCCTCCGCTGCTTACAGGTTTGTAGCTGAAGCAGTGAGCCTTAAGAACAACCCAATGTATGTATTCGAAAAATTGTTTGCTATGCTGTTGGCCAAGATATTGGATCTACAAGTCCATATCAACCTTTGTCAAATACTCTCGCATAATGTACTCCAGCAGACTGCCAAGCTAAAATCTCAAACTGTTTTCAAGGCCTGGTATGTTTGGCAATTCCTGTATTGGGCTACTCCTGCAGATGTTAATGAGCAGGTAAAGAAGGCTTGGAGTGAGAAGCCCATTTATGAACCAAAGAAAATTGAATTGTCCTCAGACGACGAGGAAACAGACAGTTAAACCATTTCACCGACCTGAAAAGGAAAGCAACTGCTGATGAAGCTGGCAGTTCAAAGAAGCCAAAAATTACACTAACTAAAAGTAGTGAGTTTTTGAAACAAATAGAAAGCCAGGTCAAGGCAGTAAGCACTGGGAAAGCTGAAGTGAGTCAGACTGAGCAACAATCTGCTCAGACGACTGTGGCTGACCAGTCAGTTGTAAAAAGTACAGTTGCTACTGGGTCTGGGAAAGATTATGTCAAACCATTCAATGTTGAGAAGATAACTGACCAGTCAGGGGACAAAGGCAAGAGTCAACTGGACAAAGGGAAAGGTGCAGCGTTCTCGACTCGGCCTGGTGGAGTTCCTATAGATACTGGAAACCCTCTGCAACTGGTAAAACAGGATAAGTTGCAGCAAATGCAAACTCAGAAATTGAGAGGGCATCTTTTGCTCAACAAAGCTGATTATGCAACTCTACCCTACGTGGCTCCAGTGGCAATATACGAGCCTATTGATTCTGATCCAACCACAGTCAAAGACAGATGTTCAATCCTTATACAGTCTTCTTGGAATACCATTGTCAGTTGTATGGGACAACTGGTGGAGGTTGCTGGATCAGAAGAAGAAGTTAAAAAGCTCAAAGCTGACTTGGCAGAAGCACAGCATCAGATTGAAACGCTCCAGAAAGCCCACGAAGTGCAGAACATACAACACAGGGTACTGGAAGCTCGATCAGAAAGGACTCATGAGTTGCTAAACAAAAAGATAGCTAAGGCTGAATCTGAAATCATGATCATCAAGAGTCAAAGGAATGAAGCACTAAGAGCTGCTGAGCGAGCTGAAATAATGCTCAGGATGAAGCGGGCGGAATTCAGAAAATTGCTACTGCACCATAAAGCTCTGAAGGCTTCTCTCACTGAAAGATATATCTACAATAGCTTGTCTAAAATTTTAAACCCATCAGGCAATGCTGTTTTCAATTTAGAGGATTTAAAGTCTTTGATGGAAAGTATGCAGAGCGATTTGCAGGACAAGGTGGGTGAGTTCAATAATGCTCTGATGAACCAAGCTATAATGGATTATATTGAGTAGCAGACTTCACCGGATGAGGATGAAGAAGACAAAGAAGATGAAGCTGATCAGGAGGAGGATGATCAAGAAGCTGGACATACAAAGGATGATGATGATGCCCCACCACCATCTCCACCTCCAGGACCTGGTACTGGTGGGACAAGGTCAAATGAAGGAGGCCAGTCACACAGCCAGACCAGCCAGACCAGAATGAGGGCCAGCGGGAAGGACAGGACAAAGAGCACCAGTCGGGTAATTAGCAGACTAAAGAGCAGCAGCCCAGTAACACTGGGAATCAGCCAACTGATCAGTCCCATCTCAGCAGAGAGGCTAAAGGGAAAATGAAAGTACAGGATGAGGGCCCAGTTGCTGATTATCAGCATTCACTGCAGCTCATTACCTTGAATAGGCAACTGAGACATCAACAGGCCTCCATCACCAGACAGTATCTGGAGGATGATGATCTCTAGACTGACTTGGAAAGATTTCAAAAACTATATGTGGGAGCCAGGGAAATGGTAGAACATTGGAAATCAATAGCTTTCCATGATAAAGAAGCTTGTCGACTACCTGCACATCCCAGTACAGTCTAGCTGCTGGAACGAGTTCCTGAATGGATACTCAATGCTGATGAGAGAGTGGTAAACCCGCACTGGCAAAGGCAGTCTATTGTAGATTGTCGCTCCCTAGCCCAAGAACTAGAACTTCTGTTGGGTAATAAACCAACTTACCGCTGTATGAAGGATGTTCGGGTACAACTCAAGGAAGTTTTGATACAAATGCAAAGTGCCATAGGTGTTTTGGATCAGAGAGTCAAAGCCATTCTTGAGGACCAGACGGCCACTAGCAGAGGACCTCAAACGCGAATGTCAGTAGGAGCACAGGCAACTGCTCTCCGAACATTGTTCCAGCTAGTGAGAATCACCAGAAAGATGATGTAGCAGGAGAACCAGGCTGTTCTCAATTTCTTAGAATTTGTGCATGATTCTCGAGTTCTCTTGTATGTTGTTCCAACAAGAGAAACCGAGCTCCCAAGATTCTTTCCAATGCTGTATCCTCAACATCAAGAACCAGTTGATCGTCTCACATACTTCAAAATTACTGATGAGCTTCAAAACTGGTATGAGCAGTCAACTGTAGAATGGAAGACTTGGCAGACGTTTCTTAATGATGCCCTCCAAATCAATGACATTCAGGTAATGAAAGAGGAGCTGCATAGGATTCAGCTGTGTATGGGCCAGTGGAAGATTCAAGTAAGACGATTGACCAGAATTACTAATCAATTGCTACAACTTACGGTCGAATCTTCCAAATTGCCTGAAAAAGACATTTCTGCAAAGTCGGGTCTAGCACCACAGTACAGGGAGATGGCTGAGATTCTTTTCGAAGCTCGAGTCAAAACTAATCAGCCTCTTCCAGAAGGATGGATCCATACTGCTTCGCACTGTCATAAGTTGGCCTGAACCAGACTGAGTAAGGGCAGGCGTACACTCTATGATCCTGACACCAAAACCTATCATTCTCTCACGCCTTATGAGGTAGAGATGACCACTGACCGGCGGGATCAGCTTGAGCAGGAGGCCATTTACCGACTGATTCAGAAGGAGAATGCTGGTGCTGAGACTTCTCAGGCACTATCCTGGTCAAAGAGCAAACGGAAGACGGTCCAATGGAAGGATACTGGGTAGTTCCATCTCAGAATTCAGTGGCTACTTTTGTTTTCAACAGGCAGGGAGAGATGACACCTCTACCTTGGCCTGGTGAGAGCTCCACCTTGGCTTTTTTTGTTGCCTCTCGCAATCCCTGGTCCTTCTTGAACTCCTACTTGTAATCTTTGAATGGCCATTCTCTCCATAGTCAAGCTGGCATCCCAACATCAGAACCAGACGATGGATTTTTCAGTCTCACATCAAAATCAGACAGGGGAATTTTTCAAAAATTTTGTAATCTTGCCAAAATTCAAGAAAGAAGGGAAGGATGTAGACGGTTGAATAGTAACTATGTGGGAACGTCTTCTTAGAAGATGGGCAGCGAATTACTTAGTAATTACTATAGTAAACCCAAAGTGTATAAATAAGGCCCATTACATTGTTATCGGGTTGGCAATTGTTATCACTTGGGTTAGCATTTTGGCTATAATTGTACTTGAGCATCATTGGCAGTATTGTCGGCTGTACTTCCTCTCTGTAATCATATTCGCTGTAATCCTGATCTGTAATCCCAATCATGGCATATATTTCAGTTATACTTACTTCTCTTCCAGTCTTATGAATCTAAATCTGAACCTGAACCTTATTTCCAGTACATAAGTCTGATTCTTATTTCAGTATCCACATTTCAGTCTAGTATCTGATTCCTGTCCAGTCTGCTGTCTGAAATCTTCCCACACTAGTAGCTGTAATCTTTCAACACTGGAATTAGCTGTCTCAAGAGATCAGCTCCAATTCCACAGAGAGAGAGAGAGAGAGAGAGAGAGAGAGAGAGAGAGGAGTGTTCACGGGTAAGGGAGGGAATGTGAGAGATAGATATTGTATTTGTTCTCTATGAAAAAACACTTGCATAAAAATATTACATGTCGTTTGACCTAAAAATTGTAATTCTTAACAAGTTAAAAAGTCTCCCCTCAAAGCCTTTATATAGGATCTCCCCCTTTCAATCTCTCTAACCCTCCTCTCTCTCTCTCTCTCTCTCTCTCTCTCTCTCTCTCTCTCTCTCTCTCTCTCTCTCTCTTGGGCGCTAGCACCTAGTTAGAGAGAGAGAGAGAGGGGGTGGGGGGTGGGGGGGAAGACAAAGCGAGAGAGAGAAATGGGTAGAAGGGTCGGAGGGATAGCGTGAGAGAGAGAGGGTTACTATCAACAAAAAATGCAAAAAATTAAAACTTTAAATTTATATCTCTTTTCTACCCTCTCTCTCTCTCTTTAATGCATGCGTTTGGTGAAATGGCCGTCCACTCCACCAAACGCATGCATTAGAGAGACAGAGAGCGCTTAGAGAGACAAGGGGAAGTTAGAGAGAGAAATAGAGAGAAAGAGAAAGATATTGGAATTCAAATAAAGAAATAGTGATAGAATAGATGGAGAGATAAGGGGAGGGATATATATATATATATATATATAGATAGATAGATAGATAGATAGAGAGAGACAGACAGGTTAGAGAGAGAAATACAAGGATAGTGGGGGAGATAGAGATAGGTAGTGGGTAGGGGGGATAGAGTCAGAGGTAGAACGACTGGGAGAGAGGGTGCAGGGAGAAGGTTGGATGTAGAGGGCGGGAGAGAGAGAGAGAGAGAGAGAGAGAGAGAGAGAGAGAGAGAGAGAGAGAGAGAGAGAGAGAGAGAGAGAGAGAGAGAGAGAAAGGAAGATTGAGGAAGAGATGGATGGAGATAGGCGGGGGTAGACAAGAGGGGGATATAAAGAGAGGAAGGGGTAGACAATTAGAGCGAGAGAGTGAAAGATAGAGAGAGGGAGAGATAGTGAGAGAGCTAAATGGATAGATACAGGAAGGAGGACAATCAAAGGAAGTTAGAGAGAGAGAAAAGGGGGAGACAATTAGAGAGTGAAAAAGATAGATTTGGAGAGAGGAAGGTGCTGGGAGAGGGAGAGGAAATTGTTGGAATTAGGGTTGCAGAGAAACACACACAACTTGGAGAAGACGAAGGAAGCTCAAGGCACACAATTGAGAGTGTGTTACTTAGCGTGCAATGGAAAGATAGATAGCCCTAGAGTGATGGGCGTATATACAATGCTCGAGGGGGGAAAACCTTCTAAAGAGGGAAAAAATCCCCCAGTGGTCCTAGTGTGTTCACACACATCACTACCACATGTATATGGTAACAAATCCCCCCTGGAGTGATGCGGTGAACGAGAGCTGGCACATGAATAAAGGGAAGTGCCATGCCCTGAGGACATGATCAATCCACAAAGGGGAGTAAGCCCAAAGCTTTGTGCAAAGCTTCAAGCTTCTCATGAGACAATGCCTTTGTGAAAAGATCTGCAAGGTTGTCCTGTGTTGGCACATAAGCAGAGCTGATCTCTCCTGTTGAGGGCCTCTCCCTGACATAGTGGTGATGCACCTCAATGTGCTTTGTGCGAGCACGAAAAATTGGGTTCCTTGCAACTGTCAATACGCTTTGACTGTCATTGTAGATAGTGTTGGCAGTGTCCTCTCCACCACCCAAATCAGCCATAAGGCATCTGAGCCATACACACTCAACTGTAGCTGTGAAGATTGACCTGTACTCAGCCTCACAACTCGAAGTGGCCACAGTAGGTTGCTTCTTGCTCAACCATGATATACATGAACTGCCAAGCATGAAACAAAAACCACTTGTGGACACTCGCGTGTCAAAACAACCAGCCCAATCTGAGTCCAAAAAAGCATGTAAATCTGGTGGCAATAATCCCCCCTTGGGATAAAACAAGCCAAGATGTAAAGTGCCACTAAGGTAGTGAAAAATCCTCTTGACAACCTGCCAATGCTTAGACCCTGGGCTATGCATAAATCTGTTGATTTGTGAGGCTGCAAACTGAATATCCGGCCTCGTGATCCATATATAAATGAGGCAGCCAACAGTAGTTTGATAAAGAGTGACATCAGCAGGATCGCCAGCATCATGTAGACTCAACTTCAAACCTGTTTCCATGGGAGTGGCAATAGGTTTGCAATACTCGAGTCCAAACTTACATAGCAATGTCTCTATGTAACTTTTTTGACACAAGGCAATACCACCATCACACTGCTTAATACCCAAGTAATGATGCAACAGCCCCAAATCTTTCATCTTGAAAGTAGTATTCAAATCAGCCTTAAATTCAACAATATGTCTCTCATTTGGTCTAGTGATCAGCAAATCATCGACATAAAGAACCACAATGAGAAGTATATCACCCTCACACTTTACATACAATGTGCTTTCTGTTGGACTGTTACGAAAGCCTCGTTTGACCAAATGAGTGTTAGCTTTCTCATACCAAGCACGAGGAGATTGCTTCAACCCATACAAAGCCTTCTTACATCTGCAGACTTTGTCCTCTTGTCCTTTTATGACAAAACCACGAGGCTGCGTTACATAAACTTCCTCAAAAATGTTACCATTCAAGAAAGCAGTAACAATGTCTGATTGATGTACATCCCAACCAAAATGAGCTGCCAATGCACATAGAAAACGCACAGTAGTTATACGACAAGTGGGAGCAAAGTCTCTTTATAATCTATGCCTTTTTGCTGTGCATAATCCTTTGCAACAAGTCGAGCCTAATGGCGATCGATCTCAACATCCGGCTTGCATTTCAATTTGTAAACCCACTTCGTACCAATGGCCTTTTTGCCAGGAGGCAAATCACATAAAGTCCATGTGTCATTTTCTATAAGTGCATCATATTTTGATTGCATGGCAACCATCCAATTTTCTAAATTCTTTGCTTCATCAAAAGACAGAGGCTCCTCAACATCATGTAAGCTAGACACAGCCAAAGCATAACAATCTCATGCATAAGATGCATGGCAAGAGCCTGAACGAGTAGGACTAGACAAAGGTGCATCCAATTTACTGTCACGCAAAGTGTGCACCATCCATTTTGGCATACCTCTAGCCTGCTCGTTATCAACCCTTTACTCATCAAGTACATCATGTACATCTGCATCAGTATAATAGGCTGATCTGTAACATTTTCAGAAACCCCCATAGGCTGTACATTTGCCTCATTGGAACTTACATTCGTATTTCCACCACTGAAAAGAGGCAACAAAGTGTCATAAATGTCCTGTGAGCTTACATTACTGTCTCTAGTACATGATAGCCAGGGCTGAACAGAATCTTCCAAAAACACTACATCCCGTGAAACCGGAATACGTTTTGTTTGCGGATGATACAACCTTTACCCTTTGCTTTCAACACTACAACCAACAAAAATACATTTGACAGCCTTATCATCCAATTTTTTACGCTGTGTTTGTGGCACCAAAGCATATGCCAAACAACCAAAAACACGCATGTGCTCAATAGAAGGCTTTCTATCATGCGATGCTTCATATGGAGTAATAGACTGCAAAGCTTTCGTAGGACACCTGTTTAGTACATAAGTGGCACACATGGTGGCCTCAAGCCAAAAAGAATGCGGCAAAGCTTGACTTTTGACCATACATCGTGCCATTTCCGTAAGTGACCTGTTTTTCCTCTTAGCAGCACCGTTTTGTTGAGGTGTATAAGGCACTGTACATTGGTGTTTTATCCCACGACTAGCCAGAAAGGCGTTGAATTGATGAGACAGATACTCCCCGCCTCGATCGGAACGGAGGGTGCTCATAGTACATTTCAAGACATTTTCAGCCATAGCCAAAAATTGTTTGAAGCACATAAAAACTTCGAACTTCGTTTTAAGCGGAAATACCCATGCATGCCTTGAGTAATCATCAATGAAAGTCACGAAGTAAAGGTAATTGCCCAAGGACGAAGTTTGCATGGGCCCACAAACATCACTATGCACAAGCTGCAACCTGCATGTGGCCCGAACTGAATCATCCTTTGGAAACTTAGAACGCTACATCTTACCGAAAATACAACCTTCACAAACATGTGTGACAGGTGCTTCAAGAGGTGGCAAAGAAGCAACCATATTAGATTTCTGCAAACGCAACAAACTCGCAAAATGCAGATGACCAAAACGTGCATGCCAAAGATTTGCATCTGAAATAGCCCTTGAATCTGCAACATCATTTGCAAAATTTTGTCCACACTTGTCATACAAAGTGAGCTTATATAGCCCATGGCACAAAAGACCAGATGCAACAATTTCATCACCAAAACTGAGATCATGAACTGTACATCTGTCATCCACAAATTTGACTATAAGTCCAAGTCTAGCAAGTGCGGATACAGACAAGAGATTCTTCTTGATCCCATGTACATAAAGTGCATCAACAAGTTTGAAGGAACTACCATTTCCAGTAGTAAGCACAATCTTTCCAACCTCCTGAACCGGATAAGAGGCATTGTTGGCACAAGTGACTAAATTACCATGAGGGACAGACGAGAGAGAGGTGAACAATTCACGATGTGAGGTAATGTGCTTTGTAGCACCACTGTTGAAATACCACACATGTGAATCTACAGCAACAACTGACAAGCATGCATCAGGGACAACAGGATTGTAAGTGCACTCTGCACTAAAAGCCCATTATGCATCAACATCAACAACACAATCTCCTTTCACATAAGACTCAACAATGGCTGCATTTGTAGTGGAACCAACATTTGCAGTGGAACCACACTCTTTCTTCTTAGCCTCTTTGGCCTTCAATTTAGGACATGACTTGATCAAGTGATCATTAGCTTTACAATAATGGCAACGCATCTTGTTTTTGCCCTTATCACCAGAATTGCTAGACGAAGTGCTGCCACAGCAGAAGCATTGGGAACAAAAGTTTTGCCACTCACAACAGAACCATAAGAAGTGGCTGCATTGTTGTTACCACCCTTTCTTTGAGAAGCAATAAAAGCATGTTCAACTGCACGCTGTCTAGTCCTGTTTTTTTTGGAAAGTGACTCTTGCGACAGCAATGTGCATAATGCATCAAACTTGACAACTTCTGGATTTCGTTGGGTCGTAAGTCTCCAAGTACTAGGAAAAGTGTGGTAAGAATCTGGTAAGGCATCAAGAACACTCTGCACAAGGGAACTATCTGAAATGACTTCACTTGCAGAAATAAGTTGCTCATTGATATCCTTGACACTAGCAAGGAAAGTGTCCATAGCATAATCTTCGACTCCAGCTCTTTACGCAGCAAAGAAATTTTAGCCTCATTGCGACTTGCATAAAGACAAGCCTAAATATCCCAAGCTTGTTTTACAGATTTTGTTGAACGGGTATGAGGAACAATGGTGCGCTTCACAGACAACGCAATCAATGCATGAGCCTGCGCATCCTTAACATCCCAACGAGCTTGTTCTGCCGTAGGCAAAACAACTCTGATAGCAGCAATTTTTGCAGCAAGACCTGCAACATCCTCAACATCGCCTACATCCTCAGAACCAGGACGTACATCAATGCCCTACACAATATCCCAGACGCCCTTTAACACAAGAACCTGATGCATCATATAAGCCCACATAGGGTAATTGTCCCCATCCAACCTGTGTTCAGCAGAGCAAACATCTTGAACACATCTATGTTGTTGTTAGCCATGGTAAATGTTGCACCTGATGTGAAAACTGCCCGAAAATAGGAGAAATGGAGCAGGAACAACACGTGCTATATAGCACAAACCGTAGAAGACTGTAAGGCACATGTTATGCAGAAAACAACACTGACATAAATTCTGCACAAAATGAAGAAATTGCCTGTGCAGACTTGCCTGTAGTGAAACGGAGGCCGAAATGAGCCCGAATAAGAAATCTGAGCAGACTGAGCTTCACCAACTGTCGCAAAATATTTTTCAACCTCCGAACGCTCACCCAACCTCACTGTAATCGGAGAAAGTGAGCAGGCGTGTGCTGGAGCAACTGGCAACTAAGCTGGGAGGACGTAACCTACTCTGATACAATTGTTGGAATTAGGGTTGCAGAGAAACGCACACAGCTTGGAGAAGACGAAGGAAGCTCAAGGCACACAATTGAGAGTGTGTTACTTAGTGTGCAATGGAAAGATAGATAGCTCTAGAGTGATGGGCGTATATACAATGCTCGGGGGAAAAAACCTCCTAAAGAGGGAAAAAATGCCCCGGCGGTCCTAGTGTGTTCACACACATCACTACCACATGTATATGGTAACAAAATTGATAGATATAAGGAGAGATGGATGGGGGTAGATGGGAGGGAAAGGGGGGGGGGAGAGAGAGAGAGAGAGAGAGAGAGAGAGAGAGAGAGGGAGAGAGAGAGAGAGAGAGAGAGAGAGAGAGGGAGTACAACAGATAGGTTAAAATGAAGAAAACTTCACTGTTTGGATTGTAATCTATAAATATTGGAATGGGTGTCAATCAAATTATATATAGCCATACTCTTGAGAAATTCTTCTAGCAATGGATTCCTCTACATTGTGCAAGGTGACTTTATTCTTGAACACTATTTGTCTTGAACCTTTGTTGCTTGATTGCCCTTCAAGATTTATCATGGTTAACACCAAAGATTATGGGGGGGTAGTAACAACGAGATGTTTGCCATCATTTCCACCTATGATGTGGCGACATTGAGACTCGTGTGAAAGATGGTGTGACATTAGGGGATCAATTTCAATTTATATTGATTTCAACCTTGTATGCAAAGATTTCTATTGTTTTCAAACATGGCTGCAATATTCAATCTGGATGTGGATATGTCCTCAAGATCAAATGTGGTCTATGGTAGAGTTATTTGACAGCTCCTCGGATGAAAAAGAAGGTTTTGGTGATCAAACCTCAAACAAAAACCTTGAAGATCCAATTTTTGTGTGCCGAGAATAGTACAAGGTGTTTGGATAGAACCTTTCAAGCCAGGTGGAGAAAACACAGAGTACATTAGAGCATATTGTAGTAAATAGCCATAAGTACCCCAAATTGAGCCGAACGATTTCTAGCTGTTTGGTTAAGAAGAAGGTTGTTGAAGTTCCCCAGGTGTACAATGGAGATTGTGTTTATGAGCTAGACCTTGTGCCAGATGGTGTTCCCAAAATGTTGGGGATGGATCAAAAGTATGACAACCATTATTGGGTTAAGGCTATTCATTTTAGGATAAAGTATCCGGTTGTAATCAAGAGAAGTAAATGTGGCGGATATCTTATCTGCAAAAATGATTTGTGCTCAATCAGAGCGATTAATGGACGGCCAAACGAGACTTCTTGGAGTGGGAAGTTGAATACATCAATTATGCCCGTTGGTATGTTGAGCTTTAAAAATGGAACTCTAAGGTGTTTCCATCGTGGTCAAAGTCCAGTTCTGCTTTGAGAGTGTCCTTCCACCATCTATTACTTGCTCGTTAAGAACAATCGGACCCAGTTGTTCATCCACATGATACAAAGGGAATTTTGCGATCGTCAATCTAGCGGACGAGATAATTTGTGTCTCGGGTTGTGTCTGAATCACCGACGATTGGACCTAGGCATTTGCAATTGAATCTTGCAAAGGAGATGGTAACGAGAGTAATTGTTCGAGAACATGAGAAACAACTGAATATCAATGAGGTATTCTCTATACTAGAGGAAATGCGGCCATTGATCCATATGCAGAGGTGTTATTTCAGCTTTTTAACTTCGATTGTGTTACGACATCTTTTGAATGACATCCTTATATCTACTATTCATCTCATGTTTAAACACTTGATGAGTGAAGCAAGTACTACACGGATTGGAGTCGACACAGAGTCTCAATTGCTTAGGTTAAAGAACAAGTGTGGGTATAAGTTTTTCCACGGCATGTTGTTTCAGAGACAATCCACAGACCCTTATAAAAGGTGTCACGTATTCAAAATGTTCATCAATGGACCCGGATCTGGAGTCGAGCTAGTAAATAGAAGGCAACAAGACGGGAATAGGGGCTTGCAAAGAAGCTGGTATTGCTTCAATCACAAGCGTAGAGTAGTGGGGTGGATAACAATGGCAGCACATGTCTACGATCCTATGTAAGCCCTGTGAAGACATTATCTAACTCCCTCTTTGATCCTTTGTGGGATTGATTAATCTTTTATCTTTACAGGATCCAAAAGATGCAAAGAATTGCCATCTGCGAGATGAAAGAAGAAGATGCACATGCACAAATCATGTTCTCGAAAATGATGAATGTAGTTTGATGGACAACGGACACCTTTCAGCTAATTTTAGAGGATTCATGGCAGATGAGGCAAGAGCAAATTGGAAATATAATTGAGATGTATTCAACAAGGTCCTGACAATGCTATGGAAGGAAGAGAGTGCTCCCACTTGTTTCATTGGGAGCAAAGCTTGCACATTTACACCATGCAATATGTCCATAAGAATTTCCAAGATGAGCACAAGCGTATGTGTGAACTATGGCACTGTGCAAGAAGCAAGGAAGAGGCAACCAGCTTATACAGAAATATACGAGCTCGATGGGCTTCCAAGAAAGTGTCTGACTGTAACTTGTTGTAAATGGACTACTGTTGGCTGAGTCGGTGGCATGTGCGGTACCCTTGTTGGAGAAAACACTTCATTGGGTTAAATAATAGCAATCAATATTTGAGGATGGATTTTATTTTGGTGTTGATGTGTTGTCTCTAAATA
Organism: Adiantum capillus-veneris; assembly: GCF_014529385.1. NCBI lineage: Eukaryota > Viridiplantae > Streptophyta > Polypodiopsida > Polypodiales > Pteridaceae > Adiantum > Adiantum capillus-veneris. The sequence continues at coordinate 4,419,313 of NC_140945.1, forward strand.
CAAATGTGCTGCAGGAAGTGGATGATATGTCATACATACTGACTACTAACCTTTTTGAAACAGAGTAGGGGAATGGAGGGAGCTTTTCATGGAAAATGGACCGGTTGGCAAATTTATTGTAAAAGCTCTCTCCATGAACTTTGTGTTGGATTCCCTAATCTTATGCAAAAAGCTCCTCCGCCAAATGTTGGTTAATGTCGCAACCCGTCACCCAAAATTGTGCCGCCACATCAACATACATCACTATAGAGTGCCAGTTAGGTGGTTGGAGGTCTTATGTACACTTCTAAGAATGTGCTTGCACACAAGCTACAATACATATGAAGATAAATGTATATGTTTCACACACAAGAGCATTTTATGACTTGATTCCACAAAATAAGCATCAAAGTAAATGGTTTTGGATAGAACTTCTCTGATGTAGCATTTGGTCCATTGTAGAGGTTATCCAAAGACAGCATGTGTGCATGTTTCAATCATTAAAGGATGCAATGCACGCGACGGGGGAGGGGGAGATGTACTTAACAATTCAAGAGAGAAAAACACACCTCGATTGGCATGAGGTTGCAGATGTGAGGAAGATTGTAGGACATGGTCATGTAATCCCGCTTTGCTGCTATTTAGCTAGAACAGTCGGTTACTATTCCGCAATGTTGTACCTTCACCGTTAAGGTTAATACATGTAAAACGTATGAAAGAGCAGAGATGTAACGGTGGGTAGCGTGTAAAGCAAGGCTATTGCTGTTGTGCTCAGTTAAATGACAAGCAATGCGCTTCTTTTCATGGAAATTGGGTAAATATTGTAGTACATCACCCAAAATTGTGTCGTCACATCAATAGACATCATTATAGAGTGGCACACGAATCACAATGTGAGAGTTGGGAACTTGTGAAGAAAGGACAACCACAACGACTGTAAGTTCATGAAAAGAGTTACAGGAGTAAGAAAAATCCACCTAATCACCACATCAGACAAGTCCACATATCTCTTTCATAGTTCACGAGAATAGGGTCACAGGAATGTGAGTGCACATGTGTGCGGATGCATGCGTGCACAGTGCGATGCCTGCGGGGAAAGGGAGGAGCATGAGACACTGTGGGTGGAGCAACCTCTTGAATGAGTGAGTGAGGTGCTCCTTATTCTTATGTATACAAAGAATAAGGAAGTGTACACACATGGGCGAGCGGGCGGACATCGAACGTCTGGCCTCAAACAAAGGCGCAGCGCCTTTACCTCAACAAACTCCCACTTAAAGGCGATGCATCAATAAGTGAGACCTACTAGCAAAACTACTAGTATGTACAAGAAATCTGGTGAGAGAGAGACTCCCAACCTATACCCACTGGCTCACTATGTCGATCTACACGCAGTTGTATCGGCTCTGGTGGTAGGCGAGCGTGTGTACCCACACTAGAGCCTGCATGTAAATCTCATAGACTACTATGTATGGTATGCAAAACTCCACTATGCATCATGCTAGTGTTAATCATCGCACGACTGACAACCCCTGCTACAAATTCTCCCACTACAGCTGCTAGATCAAGTCTCGACACTAATGAGTTGAACACAAGAGCTTGAACGCTGACAAAATCTATGCAAACCTGGATGTACTCGCCTCCCCTACGCTATCTGCAATCACGGCATCATCATAACTACCCATCGCGTATGGATGTGTCAAACTGACATTGGGTAACCTACGTCCCTGTGACCCATAGGCAAAACTATGTGTCCTGGCACCAAGTGATCAGCCTCTAACATGAGCATATCAAAGAACTCCATATCTGTCATCCTTGTCTATGTCTCTAGGGAGCAAACATGCTCTACCTCTGCTTGCACAAACTTTGACAACACCTGATGTGTCTCACTAGAGCATTGTTGCTCTATCTCTGTCTCTATAGAGTCCATTGGCACGTCCTGCATAGCTAAATGCTTTGTCTTGTGAGTATAGTGGAGCTCACATGCAAAAAAAGACATGTCTCGTCTCTCGCTCAAAGCATGTCATCAACAAAATTGAGACCGCGCCATCTCGAACCTCATACACATGCATAGGATATACAGGGCCATTGCGGGCTCCTCTGGCAATCACTAATGAACCGCAATGCTCCTGGAAAGACTGCTCTCTAAGCAATATCTGACAACCAAAGTTTGCTAACTGTCTCTGTCTTAGCTAAGGTCATCCAGCAACCAACACGGATAAGTGTCACTGCTCAAAGACATGTAATTAAGAGGAACGCTAAAGACAAATGTGACATCACTGTCACTGGCATATGAAGCCACTACTCTAGCATGTGTCAAAATCTCATGTGCACCATGCATAGATCTCCATTGCAGTCTCGTACGCCTGAAAAAATGGCGCCTAATGTGCCCTTTGTGACCACAATTCCAACAATCTAAGTATCAACAAGAACGAGACCGCCGTCTCTCAATGTCACATATGTCTGCTGCCATAAGTGGACGCCAAAAATGGCAACAAAGTGGGAGATCACTTGACCACTACACAATAATGAAAACCATGACCAATAACATCAAAACCGATGCTCACATATGCATAAAACAAACTCCACAATCTGCAATCCTGCAAGCATAAACTGGGACAAACAGCTCAATCAAGCGTAAAGGGCATAACCATATACGCAAGTAGAGAGAAAACTAGCTCAAAATGCATCCCACAAGAGAAATTTCCTGCAAAAATTATGCAAAAACCTATGAAACATGTGACTGTCTATCTTTTGCCATGCAAGCATATGCAATCCTCACTCCTGCGAGAGTGGGAACAAGAACACCAAGCTGTGTCCAAGCTGACAAAACCTGTCAAAGTGAGAGTAAACACTCAATCACTGTCAAATTGAGAGTAAACACTTGACCACTGTCAAAGTGAGAATATATTAACCATTGTACAAGATGGCATAATGCTGCAAACTTTTATGGCGAGAAAACGGGGAAACCGGAACAGAATTTCCTTTGCAAAATGAGTCAAAACTCAACGCAAACCACAAGCCAAAAAACTACAGTTAACTGCGAGAGTGGGAGTAAACTCGACCACTAAACCATCAGAGAGTAAAGTGCAAATATGTGCAAACCATGGCGAGAATCTGGTAAAAATCCGAGGGAGTTCCCCCTGAAAACTGAGCAAAAACTCAAAAAATATCACCAAATATGCATGAAAATAGACACTCAGTGTCTCAACAGCAAAATCCACAAATGGCATACATAGCATTGCCAAAACCCTGGCAAAACAACTCACTCCTGACCGAGTGGCTTTATGGACGTATACATGTCCAAAAACACATGTAAACCTACGAACCTGCTACCTGTGAGCTACACCAAGCTCAAATTGTATCCGCAAATGCATACATCGCATGAAACTGCACCAAACCGTGCAAAAAGCTCCCTGAAAGGCTCCACACAATCGTATACGAGCACTACATGTGCCGCATAAGCTGCATTGCAAAGACTGTGCAACCTGTAAGCAAAACCAATGGGAAATTGACACACACTACCTCATTGGTCGGTAAAATCGCCGATCAAAAATGCCGTCCGAGAGCCAAGTGTGCTCAAGGAAAAACGCGATCCGAAATGAGCCTTCGGAGACGAATGTGTTGATATGTGCCATTGAAGCCAAAAATGTAGAAACGTCGAAGTCAAAACACGTGGAAGTCAAAACACGTGGAGACTGTGTCGAAGCCAAATCCTCTCCGAAATGGGTGCTAGAGGAGAGTCGATGCCTCTCTCGCTCTATCGCCGCCTGCTAAGTCGAGGTCGAGAAATCGTTGTCGATGCCGTCTTCCATTGTCAAGCAGAAGTATGCTAGCTGAATAGCCGCCTAATCGGTGTCGAAACCGATGCACCGAGCCAATCGCCAATGCTCGAGGCCGATGCCAAGCCGTAGAAATGAACGTCGAAATCAATGTGTTGAGGCGATGCTAATCGCCGATGCTCGAAGCCGTAGAGGAGGAATGTCGAGAAGAATGTCAAATCAGTGTCGAAAATTGATGCCGAGGTCGCCTACCGCTGCCGGACGGGAGTCTCCAATGCTGAGGAGAACGCCGAGAAAATTGGGCCGATGGTGGATGATGCCCGAGCTTACTTTCAAAAGTCGCGGTCGTTGAAACCACGAATCCCTGCTCTCCACTCTCTCTCTCTCTCTCACACACACCTCTCTATCTCTCAAGAGATCTCTCTCACCAAATCTCGGGGTGTGTGAGAGCAGAGTCGTGGAGTCGGGGGCGGGGGTCGAGGGCTTGGCGGGAACAGGGGCTTGCACACACTTAAAGTGTGTAAGTCAAATTTTTTTCTTTTTTATTTAAATTTCAACTTTAAAGTAAACTCTGTCGAAAACCTGCAGCGACAATGTGACTAGGGAGGTCGAGGAGGTTTGAGTGGATGTGTATAGTGCTATGTCTTGCCCCCACTTCCAAGCTCCTTGCTGCGCCCAATTTGCCTCGCTTTACAAATGTTGACCAGTGCTGCCAGACTCAATTCCTGCCCGAATCTATTGCCCGGTGTCGCTGCTCTCCAAGCTCCGATTTGCCAGTGTTTCAATCCTTTGCTTTCCCTTTGCTCGACTTAGTGCCGAGTTGTTTCCCTACTCCTGACACTCGTTGTCGACTGGCTATGCTTTACAAAAATTTGCCGAGAGAGTCCAAAGCCTTCAAAGGCTTCAATTTCCCTACTCAACAAGGCCTTTGGCTTCTATTGCTTGACTGTAGAGCTTTCGATTGCCTTCTACTGTCTTGCTTTCAATGCTCAAGCCCAATTTTCGAGCTCACCTTTGTGTGTGTGTGTGTGTGTGTGTGTGTGTGTGTGTGTGTGTATTCAAACACAATCTTCGACTTGTGCTCTACCAAGCCAAGCTTTGCATTGTGAGGCTTTTTCTCATTGCTCTGCAACTGTCTCGAAATGCTCACCCGCTCTCTAATTCTCTGCACTCGATTGAGTCCTTTGATTTGCTTGCACTTGAAGTTCCCTGTATTGCCCGAGGGCTGCTGTATTTCTCCCTTGTTTCTTGCAGAGATACTCCAATTCCCTCAAGATTCCTCGCATGCCTGAGAGGGGTTGTGCGCGTCGGGTGTCGAGATTCGCCCAATCTGTGCCGGATCCACCCTGAATCACTCCGATCCGGTGCTGCGAAGCGCCGAGCTTTGTGGTCGCCAAGCCGTAGCTATGATACCACTTGTGAGTGCGTGTGGAAGGGGAGGAGCACGAGACGGTGTGGGTGGAGCAACCTCTCGAACGAGTGAGTGAGGTGCTCCTTATTCTTATGTATACAAAGAATAAGGAAGTGTACACACGTGGGTAGGCGGACGGACACGTGTGTACACATGTGGGCGATCGAACATCCGAACACCGAACGTTCGGTCCCGGGCAGAGGCGCAATGGCTTTACCCCAACAAGCAATAGAAAATAACCACTTATTTACAAGATCAAAGTACTCGAGAATGAGCATATCTCTTTAAAAGCAGTCTATCGTTTATAATAGTTTACAAAAAAGATCAATATGTGAGGTGATGTTTGAATATTTACTCTAAGTCATGGGCCAGTGGATCTAACTCCACAATGTTTGGATGCGGTTGCAAAAGAGGTGCTGCCTTCATGGCATTCTCCACCTCATCTACATGTCTCTTGTCTCGCTCCTGTATCTCTCAATCGACGGGCTTGCATTTCCAAAACAGTGCGTAGCCTGTTGGAGACCACCTCGTTGCTCTCAGATATTGTGAGAGATACAGCCCATCTAGCTCCCCAACAAAACCAACTATCCATAGTCTCCTCCATATTGAACGACAACGTCATTCTTATTTGTATACTGCGCGAGCAATTGCCAAACAAACGAATGCCCACGTTCCATACCCCCCTACACAACAAATGGATGTCAAAGCATGCATAAATTTTTTTATTAGAGATAGTGGGCGTCGAATTGTACCGCGCATAGGTGTACCATCCTCCTCTTTCATCCAATTATCCACCTGTAATAGCAAATCAAACCAGGCTCTCTCACCCTTGTTCCCTTCTTCAACACCCTATCTCTCTCCTTCTTTAAACCCCTCTATCTCTCTCGCTCTCTCCTTTCGAATCTCCCTCGCACCCTCTCTCTCTCTCTCTCTCTCTTTTCTCTCACTCTTGCTCCCTTCTTCAACCCTTTATCTCTCTCCTCCTTCAATCCCCTCCATCTCTCTCGCTCTCCCCTCCCCCCCCCCCCCCCCCCCCTCTCTCTCTCTCTCTCTCTCTCTCTCTCTCTCTCTCTCTCTCTCTCTCTCTCTCTCTCTCTCTCTACATGTCTATATCGTTTAGGGTAAACCAAGCGCTAGAGCCGCTCTTGGTTGCATGTGTGTGTGTGTGTGTGTGTGTGTGTGTGTGTGTGAGAGAGAGAGAGAGAGAGAGAGAGAGAGAGAGAGTGTGATAGAGAGACTTACCTTGAACAAAAGTGTCACACATGACAATAATTATAAATTGAGTAAAAAAAAAAACTTTAATTACTTTATATAGACAAACCCTCTCACTATCCCTCCCATCCTCCTTCTCTCCCTCCTTTCCTCTCTCTCTATCATTTTTGGCAATCAAGCGCTAGCGCCCACTTATGGATGTGTGTGTGTGATAGATAAAGAGAGAGAGAGAAAGAAAGAAAGAAAGAAAGCTTTAATTACGTCTACTAAAGGCCAAAGCTGGCCTATGAGACCAAATCATATACAAAAGTGGTGATCTGGGTGTTGGTAAAATGAGAGAAAAGAAAGAATAAACCGACTGTGCCTACTGTGAATGAGTATGAGAGTGGGTGGTAGCTCCGACTCCACGGATAGTGGCTACCCTGTGTGTGCAGCATAGCAGTATAGGCACATGTGTGTAGCTCTGTCACAACAGAAAATGACTACACAGTATAATACAAGGCCACATGATGGTGGGCAATGTCCAATTAAAAGCATACTATAGGGGGTGGGTGGAGAATGTCATACATAGGGGAGGGTGGTCGAAGAGCCTCCTGCAGCCTGGTGGCCCAATGCGTAGATGCATACCTCATCTCCAGGTGGTGCTGATGTAGTGCCCGTATCCTCAATACCTCGTCGTGATGTGGTCGTCGTCTCAAATAGCCAGGGACTCGTGGTCTACAACGCGCTCTCTGGGTGTCGGCCTGCTAAAGCATGAGCCCGCTCGTGTGAGTCGGAGGTCTCTGGCTAGACACCTTGAATAAAAGCGTCGCACACGATGATAATTCCAAGGGAAATTTGCCAAAATACCCCTCTAATTTGTGAAATTTCCCAATATACCCCCAGTATATACTTTTTCATAAATTCCCAAAATACCCCTCGTTGTTGTGAGATTAAATTTCTCTAGAGATAATTTTTTTTGTAGCTTTTCATAAAAGAAGACTAATTGTCTATCAATACAAGATGGTAAAACTAAAAGTTGATTGGTTATCTAGGCTTTGGAGATGAATTGCTTCATTATTTTCAGACTTAATTGCCTTCTTTGGAGAGGTAATTTGTGTCCAACGATATGCTAAGCACTCATAAACGGATCTCAATCGCCAAAAAGGAATAACGATTAGAAAATCTTTAACAATCCAACCAAAATAGATACAAGGGCATTTTGGAATTTTTGAAATTTGAGGGGTACTTTGGGAATCTCCACAAATTAAAGGGGTATATTGGTAATTTTCTCTATTTTAAATTGAGAAAAAACATTACTTTAAAGGCCTATATAGGCAAACCCTCTCCCTATCCCTCCTATCCTCTTTTTCTCCTCTCCCCCCCCCTTCTCTCTCTCTCTCTCTCTCTCTCTCTCTCTCTCTCTCTCTCTCTCTCTCTCTCTCTCTCTCTCTCGTGTTCATTACGCAAGCGCTAGCCCCCACTCTTGGATGTGTGTGTGTGTGTGTGTGTGTGTGAGAGAGAGAGAGTTGCCTTCAAAAAAGCGACACAATCAATTTGAATTTTCAATGTAGTAAAAAAAATAGAGCTTCATATAGACAATCTCTCTCTCTCTCTCTCTCTCTCTCTCTCTCTCTCCCCTTAATACTAGGCACTAGCGCCCACCAATCTCAAGTGTGTGTATGTGTGTGTGCACGTGTGAGAGATAGAAAGATTGGTCCCTTGCTACTGCGAGCGATAGCGTTCACTCCCTGGATTGCTCGTTCACCTCATAGATTGCTAGTTTAAGTTCCTCAAAGCGCCAAGTCAGGGTTTTTGCAGGTGGAAGTAGAAGGGATTTTGCGAGAGGAGATGACACCTTAGGCATTGGAAAGGCAATAAGAGGCGGGTGGTGCGTGGTGGCCTGTGGTGGGAAGGGTGGGGGGAGGGGAGGTGGGAGTTGCGAGCGCCAAAATGACGACATGCATATGCATTATAAAGGTGTGAAAATGCATGCACAAAGGGGAGGGGGAGAGAGAGAGAGAGAGTCTATGTGAGAGACAAAGGGACTTGAGGGAGAGAGTCTATGTGAGAGACATAGGGACTTGAGGAGAAAGTGAGACAGCAAGCACAAAAAGGAGCTCAAGGGGTTGTCAGCACGAAGGGAGGGGTCCGAGATAGAGATAAAGGTAGACCAACTCATGGTGATAGGTAGAAAGGCAAGCAACGATGGGAAAGCGATGGGGAGGGCACACGCAGGGCATGGCTAGCTAGCAGAAAAGCAGGAGAAGGAGGCTCTTAGCAACTAGCAATTGTATAGTAGTAGTTAAGTTAGAGTTGCCTTGCTAGCAGAAAGAAGGAAGTTGAAGAAGAAGAAGAATTGTGATGATGATGATGGGGTCAGGCAACAAGAAGCACAAGCGCAACAAGAGGAGCCAACTCTCCTCCATATTTTTTTAAGGGAAAATCATAAAAATAACACTCTAATTTGTGGAAACTCCCAATATACCCCCAATAGTTTGTCATAAATTCCCAAAATGCCCTTCAAATTTTCCAAAATTCCCAAAATACCCTTCTTTGTGAGTTTAATGTCTCTAAAGATTAAAAAATTTGTAGCTTTTTATAAGAAGATTGATTATCAATACAGGATGCTAAAACTGAAAGTTGAGATGGTTATCTAGCCTTTAGAGATGAATTACTTCGTTAGTTTTAGACATAATTGCCTTCTTTTGAGAGGTAACTTGTGTCCGATTATATGCTAAGCAGTCATAAATGGATCTCAATTGTCAAAAAGGAATAATGGTTAGAAAATCTTGAACAATCCATCCAAAATAGATACAAGGGTATTTTGGTAATTTATGAAATTTGAGGGGTATTTTGCCGGGATTTCCACAAACTAGAGGGGTATTTTGGTACTTTTCCCTATTTTTTTAACGCTTAAGTGCATAACAAAAGATGTTGGCGAATCTATAAAAAATTGGAGATTGGCCAATGGCAAAGTAGAGAGAGTATGACTACCTATAATGGGAGAACGACACAAGAGAAGGATTGTTGTTGGGCGAGGGCTAGCAAGTGGAAAAAATTGGGAAGGAATTCGGGGCAAAGTCATAAAATAAGCCTTTGAGTATTATAACCCCACTACATTCTTAAATAATTGGTGGCGCAAGATTTCCCAAGCTCCCAGGGAACATTGTCCCAAAAGGGAATAATAATATGCCAGTTTATTTTAGGAGCTCAATTATTGTTGAAACTAATAATAATATGATAGTAACTGACCTTTGTGAATCTAATTTATGCCTTTGTAGACCTCTCTCTTCTCTCTCTGCAAAGCCCATATTATTATTCACAACAAGTAGGATCAACCACGTGCTCCCAACTCACACGCGTGCGTTGCTTGCAACATGACATGCTCGACCATCCACGTCATCCTGATACTACACCTCACTTCAACTTGTTGGGCTACCCGGTTTCACACTCGTGCACCTTCCTTCAAAAGTTTTGATGATGATGATGATATATATACAAGCCTAGGGCCTAAACTGGCTCTTTCTATATTAATAGTAATAGTATAGAGAGAGGGGCAAGGACATGAAGCTTTGAAGCATTTAAGCTATTTCAAAAAGACGATCTAGGCCGTCTTGGGTATGCATGTATGTCACCTACATAAAGTCCTTAACCACGAGGGTTTTCTCCAAGATTTGATGATAGGGGAACATAGAGAGAGCTTCATTGTCTATATTTGGGTGTGTCAATTGTCTATAAATATAGGCTAGGGTGTCAGCTAAAATAGCCACTAAGCTCTAGAAAATTCTACCAACAATGGCTTCTTCTTCGTCATGTAAGGTGAGTTTGTTCTTGAATACTATTAGTGGTGAACCTTTGTTGCTTGATTGCCCTTCAAGATTTGCCATGGTCAATCCTATAGATTATGGGGGTTGTAGTAACAGCGAGATGTTTGCCATCATTTCCACTACGAATAGTGACATTCAGACTCAGGTGAAAGATGATGTGCCATTAGGTCAACAATTTCAATTTGTATTGGATTCAACCTTGTCCACAAAGTTTTTGTTGGTCACAAAAATGTGTGTGGATATGTCCTCAAGGTCAAATGAGGCAATGGTGGAGTTATTTGACAACACCACTGATGAAAAATAAGGTTTTGTTGCTAGAAACTCAACCAAGAAACATCAAGATTCATTTTTTGTTTGCCAAGAAACAATGCAAGATGTTTGGATGAAAGAAGAACAGAAAGACAAAAAAAATATCTTCGGGTTTAAACTGGGTAGAAAAAACTCAAATCACACTGGAGCACATTGTGTTAAATAGCCACGAGTACCCTAGGTTGAGCCGTATGATTTCTAGGTGTTTATTTAAGAAAAAAGTTAATGAAGTTCCCTAGGTGTACAATGGAGATTGCATTTATGAGCTTGACCCTGTGCCGGACGGTGTCCCCAAAATGTCAGGGATGGATCAAGAGTACGATGGCCATTGTTGGGTTAAGCATGTTTGTTTCAAAATTAAGGATCCAACTATATTCAACAGAAGTAAATGTGGCGAACACCTTGTTTGCAAAAGTAGCTCGTGTTCTATCAATGCGATAAAAGGACGGCCAAATGAGACAGCTTGGACATGCAAATTGTTGACATCAATTACGTCAGTTGCTATGTTGAGCTCTGAAAATGCAACACTACGGTGCTTCCATTGTGGTTAGTGTCGAGTCCTGCTTCGAGAGTGTTCTTGTGCTGTTGACTACTTGATCGTTGAATATAACTAGACCAGGTTGTTTGTCCACATCCGAGTCCATAACCACCAGGTTATTCGAAGTACATTCAATGGAGGACCTGGCAATTTTATGGAAGGAAGAGAACCTTCATGCTTGTTTCATTGGGAGCAAAGCTTGCACATTCACACCATGCAATACATGCATAAAAAATTCCAAGATGAGCACAAGCATATGTGTGAATTAAGGAGTTGTGCAAAGAGTGAGGAAGAGGCTTGTGTTTATATAGAGAGAGTAGATCCTCATCCATAGATCATCTTCTTTTTATCAATAGAAGATATTGCCCTGTCTCTTTTGGTCCACATCATTCGTGGAAAAGGCTCATTTTATTCTTAGTCGTGGAAACAACCTTAACCCATACCTCTTGATCTCTCTTTACAACATCTTTTGCATTAAAGATCATACATGTGGCAATTTGCGACACATGCACAATCCCTTTCTTTCGATCACAAAAGCTTGCAAGCTGCACAAAGCAGCCATGATCCATGACATGTGAAACCATTGAACATCTCTAGTTCACGTAGTTGATGCCCTTTGAAGAGCTAGGATTTCTATCATCTGGAATCCCTCTTGCATATCCATTGTATCTATCCCTATGATCATCGTGCTCTCTTTGAATCCTTCAATTACTACATCTTTATGGCTATGATCCCTTCTATATTCAAATTTCATCCTCTCTGTCATGGTCTCCTTATCTTTCATACTTCTTGCATGTCAATCATGTCTACCCCAATCTCCATCATCATGTCGATCATGTCCATTGCGATCTCCATCATCATCTGTTCTTCCACTTATGCCCTCATGTTGAGTGATGCGTTCACTTCTGCTATCATGTCTACCAATCACGCCTACTTCTCTGTTGCTCTTCTTCTTTTAACTTAGCCTCATGCTGCTCAAGCTCCTTTTGCAAATCTTTGATTTCCCCCTATCATTGAGGACATAAAGCACGCGTTTCCCTTATCTGTAGTCTTGCTTTTAGGGAAAAAAACAACATGAATGTCGGTGAGCAAACTTTGGATGAAGCACTTAGGAAGGTTAGTGCCATTAGCTTAACCCAGACCTCTTGATCTCTCAATGTGGCAATTTGCGACACATGCACAATCCCTTCCTCTCAATCACGAAAGCGTGTAAAGTTGCACAAAGCAACCATGATTCATGAACGTGAAACCCTTTTGGTAAACATTGAATAACTCAAGTTCCTAAGGTCTACTTCAGTCTCTGCATTCAGCATCGTCGTCACTGCTAGCATATCCATTACATCTATCCCATCATCATGCTTTCTGTGAGTCGTTTGATAACTGCACCCTTGTGGCTACGATCCCTTCTATATTCTCTCTGTCACGATCTCTTTGTCTTTCATACTTCTCTCATCTTGTTCATGTGTACCTCTATCTCCATCATCACGTCGATCACGTCTCTTGCGATCTCCATCAACATCTCTTCTGCGATGTTTCTCCTTGTCTATGGTCTTGATGTTGGGGGAAAACTAGTGAGAAAACTTTTGACGAAGTACTCAGGAAACTCAACACCATTCTCCCTGCGGCTTTCGACAAATGTTTCCTACTCTTATGGATGATAAACTTTGCTAAGCCTTGAAAAAACAAGTAACGTTGGCTTCCGTTTCTATGCAGACCTTCAAAACGAGGGACAAGTAATTTGAAGCTTTCAACCCACCATTGCCCTTTTGCATGTCGAAAAGCATGCATGATTTGCTTTTGACGATAATATTAAGAACGCGTAACGTCATCAATTTAAAGCAATCTGAGGTTCCTGGACGTGTGATTTGTGTCACGGGCAATGGCCTACATCATGGCAAGCGGCCACCTCAGGCTCAAGATAGAACAAGACCTCATTAGACTTTTGAAAGCACCTCATATAAGCACCCACCAGTGTTCGGAAAACGTGTCTCAGCTTAATATCGTGCCGTTTTCAATTTCAAAAATGCCGGTTGAGGACAAGGGGAAAAGGAGAATTTCCACCCGAAAGTAGAGAAAAATAGTGTAAAAACCCGAAAAAATGACCTAATTTTCTATAATTTCTTCTTGAAAAATCAAGAAAAGGACTTTTGTTCCCGGACACTGGCGCCCACCGTGCATTTGTTCCTATTCGTAATTGTACAAAGGCTGTCCTTGACGTAGTTGATAGGAACTTTCCCGTATCCTTCTTTAAACTCTCGATCAGCTGCTTTTTCCTCCCCACCTTGGCGCCATGGAAAGCTCCACCCGAAGACGATGACTGGCATCATGCAGCAACAACCAAGTTGGTCTCCTTCTGTACGACTCCAGCGCAGGTTCGAGGAAAGCTCAAGGGGAAAAGCATATAGGTAGGAAGAGTTCAGAGTATTCAAACATAACTTCCACGCAGGAGGAGATCTTCAACCAGAGGATATGGTACTTTGGATTTTTGTTTTTCTGGCTCTTTGTAGCCTCCTCTTCTTATGGACAGCTGAGTGCTCCGTTGTTCTCGTTGATGCCTCCAATTATTCCCTTCCCTTTTCTGACGTAGAAGCCAGCTTTGGTAAGCTCCTCCTTCACACACACACACACACACACACACACACACACACACACACACAGAGAGAGAGAGAGAGAGAGAGAGAGAGAGAGAGAGAGAGAGAGAGAGAGATTCGAGTGGACTATATATTGATTCTACTTTGTCAGACCTTGATTACCTAGGAGGTTTTAAGTAGCAATACTCGATTTTGAATGCGTAATGTATGACATTCCTATATCTTCCTTTGTCTACTTTATTCTCTTTTGGGCATGTGAGCAAGTGCCGTGATGCATGTTGTAAATAACAAGCTCTAGAGAATTGTCCCACTGCAATTTCATGCTTGAAATAATTTGTAAATCTGAGGTGCTCTCATGCTCAAAACTATATATTTGTGATCTGCAGACATGCCCATAGTCCTTCGGAGGGGTCACATTGCTGAGTTTTTGCACGAGTCTTCATTTAACCTGAACATACTTTTGTGAGTTCTTCGTGGCTCGTGGGGAAACTTTGTTCTGTTCTTAGCACCATAATCAGAAATGCAAAGATGCACAGACCCTAAAAATTTAAAGTTGCTGAATGGAGAAAGAACCGCACACAGTTCCGCTCAAACAGGGAATATTATGGGGCTTTATTGATGTCTTGCACCTTTCTTTTATCAGGTGGAGAGGTTGACAATGGCAAAAATTGTTCTTTTCTTTCCTTGGCAGTAGTCATAGGGTTACATGAGGGCCTGTTTCCTATAGCAAGTTTTTAATTGGAAAACAAATAGTTGAAGGAACCTGTAAGTGTCAGTTTACATTTGAGGCTTTGATGTATGCTACGAATATCAAGCCTACTAGACTGTTAAATAAAGTTGCTACATTTAGAAAACTTCTGTATGACTTGTGTTTCGGTTCTTTGCCATCGAGGCTTATTACTTTGTATGCTTTTTTACAGCCCCAAAAATCCCTCCGCTTGGAATTGTGGGAAGAGTATATGCAGCAGAGCCTTTGAATGCATGCCAGCCAGTGAAGAGCATGAACAGTAATGACATACCTGGATTTTTACTTTTAGAACGTGGGGATTGCAATTTTGTCACAAAAATTAAGCACGCTCAAGATGCAGGATACGTGGCTGCCATTGTTTACAATGATGAGGACAACGACGATTTGATTACAAGTATGTTGGTGCTTAAAATTATTGGATGCAGTTTAAAAGTCATGTGAACATACTGCAGCCTTTTCATGCTTCGCATGGTTTACAAGATTCTCTTTATAGGTTGCACTATTTTGCCATAGGGTCATCTTGGAGAGAGTTGCAAAGAGAGGGTCCTAAGGGAGTTCCTAATCTCGCGTTGTTAACACGAGAGTCAATTACATAGCAAAGAGCATATTCGTGTGCCAAAAGCAGGCTAGTTGTTTTTCTGATGGCTACTTATGGGGCTCTCATCCAGGGTGTGCTCTAGATTAGAGAGCTGTGATGCCACTACTACTGCTACTGCTGATGCAATCTTCCTCAGCCTCCAGAGGTCTTGGTTTTCTTTAGTGGCCTCTTTCGCACTTACCCTCCTCTCCAGCTGTGCTTCATATTCCCTGTTCTTTTGGGTGGTTTCCCCTTTCACCAACCTTGGCTCCCTTATCGTCCCTTCCTTTGGCTATATCTGCATAGAGTATTGAGGTGCTGATATTTCAGGGGCTGCTAGAGTTTTTCTCCTCCTATGTAGGTGGCTAGGGCATTTTTTACTCTCTTTAGGAGAAGATTTTCTACCCAGCTGTTTTTCAGTTTTTCAGCTTACTAGCCCTTGTGGATTCAGTGATATCTATGAGAGAAGAAGAAGAAGAAGAAGAAGAAGAAGACAACCAAGAGAAGTTTCAATGTTGAAGGAACTATCTCAAGAGACCTCGATCTAATCTGATGAGTCCTTAGCTCAAGACCTCTTTGTCAAGAGGGAATTGCGATAGCCATTCTCCACACTTGGGTGATAGTAAGGTTATTCTGGTTTTCCTCCTCTCTCTCTCTCTCTCTCTCTCTCTCTCTCACACACACACACACACACACACACACACACACACACACACACGCTCTCGGGGATAGCCATTCTCCGCACTTGGGTCATAGAAGGTTATTCCGGAGACGCAGAGAGAGAGAGAGAGAGAGAGAGAGAGAGAGAGAGAGAGAGAGAGAGAGAGAGAGAGAGAGAGAGAGTGTCACGTGACACATCCAACCCTATGTGTTCGTGGACAAGCTACAACTTGACCAAGGTTCAGTTCAGTTAAGTCAGTCTAGAATAGGAAGTGATCTGGTACTTTTGTGAGTCTGTTCGCAGATAGTGCATGTCAAGACACTTAGATTAGATGCATATCCTCTGGTTGCACACAGCATGACCATCAGATTTTAGTTAGATCCCATCAGTAGCATTTTTATAGTGCATAGACCTATTTTCCCTATTTTTGACCCTTTTTCACTTATTATTTTTAAGTGACTTTTGTTGGGAACTAGGTAGGGTGATTTTGCTAATGAAATATATAAGGAAACCAGAGCTAGCACTCTTGGGCAGAAGAGGCAGCAGGAGCATCGCTCAATTGGCAACTTCTCAAGCAAGAACCATCATAGCCAGCGTTTTCATTCCCTTGGAGACTTGGCGACTTCAGCCTCAGATCAACGTTTTCCCATCATGCATGCTGGCGTCTTGGAACACCAACAACCAACGTTTGTAACTCAGCCAGGCCAATGTTTTCATCTCTTGCAGACTCAATGAAGGCCAACGTTTTGCTGTCAGCATTCAGTGTTTGAAGGACTGCATTGGCAAGGTTATCAACAGGGAAATTCAGCAAGAATGGACCAGCAGAACAACTATTTCAAGATCAGCAAAGCTAGCATTTTTAGTACTGCAGATCAGCGTTTTTAAAAGACAGCAGATCAGCGTTTTAGACAGCAGAATTTCAGCGTGCTTACACCTGCAGAAATCAAGCATTTTGAGCAACAGAGTTGGCGTTTTTGCAACAACAGCAATTCAGTGTTCAAGCACTCAGTTTTCAGCATTAGACTCGTCCTCGTCGTCCACACCGTCGACCTCGACATCGCAGCATTTAGACTCATTGCATCAGCCCTTGTATCAGATCGTGCAATCAATAGTAGACCACTCTCGCCATCGAGAGTGGGGCCCTTGGGAGAGGGTTTTACAACATCCCTGGTGTCGTATTCTTCTCTCTCTATCTCCCAGTCTCAACATCTTCACTCACAGTGTCCATTCACTTTGTTTGTGTCCATTGCACTCTATTAAAGAACGGAAGGTTCTCCCTTTCCTAAGTAAAAGGAACCTTGAGCACAGTTCGGAGCACTCATCTTGAGCAAAGTTCAACATTCACTTCCGTTGCACCTTAGAGAGAGAGAGAGAGAGAGAGAGAGAGAGAGAGAGAGAGAGAGAGAGAGAGAGAGAGAGTTAGAGAGAGAGTTACACGTTGCTGCATGTGGTGTTTTTAGAGTTCAGATTCCTGTCCGGTGGTGGCTTCAATATCTCCAAGGAGCAGATTAGGGAGTGGGGGCTGTTTTGTGGCTGTGCCCGAGTGTATGCGAGGTAGATGCAACTTTTCTCGGCGATGCACTTTACGATGTTGCCCGCCCGGTAGGCGGGATCCCCGTTCTTAGGGTTTCCGAGGGTCAGAGTCTCTAGTGTTTTGCAGTTCTGCTACTTAATATGTGTCCTAGGTCACTTTTAGTGAGTTGACATATTTATTATCATTTTTATCCTTTTTTTTTTTTTTGGGAGCGGACGGCTTTCCAGGCATGTAGGGCAATTTCCCAATTGCCTTATATAGACAGCCCCCCCTCCCCTTCCCCCAATCATTGGCATGTTGTGATCATTGCAGATCGCCAGCGTTTGGGCATGCACTCTCTCTAGCGTTTCCACTCTCTAGCGTTGTGTGCGCGCACATTTTCTCTCTTTTGCGTTTTATCAATCTCTCTCCTTCAGTGTTTTGGCTTGCGATCTCCTTGTCTCTCTAGTGCTTCCGTTCCCCTCCGCTTTGAGTCCCTACACGTGTGCTTGCACACGCGCTTGGCTGCCTGTGTCCGTTTGGTGGGCGGTACGCGATAGGAGTTCAACTATGAGGACATCTGTTGCGATAGATTGGAGATCCATTGGCTGCCCGGTTCGAGAGAAGTTTTTCTTGTTGTTTTGCAGACAAGTTCATCACCTGATTCACCCTTTTCCATTGCACCTTTGACATGGTATTAGAGCCATGACGTGCTCTCAAATTGGATCGGTGATTTGTGTGAGTATTTGGTACTGAATTTTTGCCACGAAAAGAGACAATTTGTTGTGTTTTCGGCGTTTTTCACTCGTTTGGGGCTGATTGTGGCTGTAGTGGGCAGATTTGAATTTTGAAGTTTCCCTCTATTCTACATTGACCTAGCCTCGTCACACGCTCAAGTTCTCCAACACGATGGAGAGGAGTGATGATTCTGACATGAATTCGATGTGTGATGAAGAAGTACAAAATGAGGGTGTGATTGACGGTGGTGGCGAACCACCTATCAACAACGGGGAGATTGGTCCCAGTTCTACTCCGGCGTAAGTGATCAACCAATCAAGATACTTACTCTCCCTACCTTTTCCTTGGATCAACAATTGAATGATGAGAAATATGCCATTTGGAAAGCGACCATGACGACGGTCTTTGACTCTTATGAGCTTGGAGGCTTTGTTTTGAGCAACTTTCAAAAGCCAAAGGAGCTGCGGGAGCGAAGCTATGGGAGCGCGTGTCAATGCTCGAATCCGGTCTTTATTATCCTCAACAATACACCATCAGTCATCAGTCACATCGATTGATGAAAAACGCAAAGTTGTTTCTCCCCCCTCATCCTTTCCCAAAAAGAAAAGATCCTTCCATTAGTTAAATAACTGCCCAAAGGGCTACAATTTGCTCCTACTAGAGAGGGCTACATCATCATGTGGGGAGACTCTCAATGAAAAAACAAGATATGTACAATGAGGGCTAGATCAAAAAATGGGGGGAGGAAACAACCACATTAGTGGATGGTCCTCCCATTTCGGCGCGCCATGACCATGGTGAAGGGTGCTTAAGTTGCAAGGAGGCCTCACGACGCTCCCTCATGCGGTCGGAGCTGTCGTGAAGTCTCTCAAACTGGCCCTTGAGTATATGGACTAGCCATAGCCAGATGTCGCGAACAGTCTCCGTCGAAGGAATAGGGCGAGCCTTGAAGGTTGAAGAACGTCGGGCTTGCCAAATGAACCACAATGTCAGGCCGCAAATGATCTCCCAATACCACTCTCTCATCGCCCGACTCGCTTTGTGGTAGGTTGGAGTGAAGGACGGCCCTCCCATATCACGATTATCTTGTTGACTAAAGCCATCTCAAAACTGAGTGCAAGGTCCGAGAGTGTGGACCATGCTGTAGCCGTGAAATCGAGAATAAGATGATGACGAATTGGGAGCGAGGATAGCTCTGGAATGAACTTGATCATGACTCGAGATAAGAATCATGAACTTTGAATGAATGATGATGGATCCAAGTGCATCAAGACTTTTGAACGGATGAGATGACTACATGATTGAAACACTGTGTTCAGTATGAACGAAGTGTGAAAATGAAGAACTTTGAAATAGGAATTTCCCAAGATGAATTTGATTTGTGTGTAGATAACAAGTGAAATTGATGATGATGATGTCAAACCAATGACAGCTCCCGAATGAACTTGATAACGAATCATGAATGATTCAATGGAATTACCGTGAGCGCATCAAGAGTTCCTGCAGGATGAGATGGCCACACAACTAGAACTGAATGATTGAATCACTTTGTTCAGTATGAACTCATTGTGCGATTGATGAATTGGGATCCCTGGAAATGATTACTCGCACACGACAGTGCTTGAGTGCAGATGGAATGATTGACCTAATGACTGCAACATTTTGG
This sequence comes from Adiantum capillus-veneris, assembly GCF_014529385.1. NCBI lineage: Eukaryota > Viridiplantae > Streptophyta > Polypodiopsida > Polypodiales > Pteridaceae > Adiantum > Adiantum capillus-veneris. Next base: position 4,438,844 of record NC_140945.1, read on the forward strand.
TCTTGGAAATCTATGGACATGATCGCAATATGGGATTAGTTAAATCGACATCAGTGAGGTCAGGTGCGGATCTAGATGTGATTTTTAAATATGTTGTCAGGAATCATGGTCCTAGATTCTATGCGATGTGATCTAAATTTTGTTAGAGTTCACATACACCACTCGGCTACTTCACTCAGGTCTAGGGCATACATATACGGCTAGTATGTCTCCGGGCTGGCCACCCATGTATAGGTTGCACTTTTGTCCGGCCGCCCTAGTTTCGATCGGCCGCCCAGTATGGACCCCCTTGGGCACTCCTATATATGGGCCAGGGGTATCCATTTCACATATATCATCTGGCATTGTACGTGTCATGCTCTGGTAGTCAAGAGGGTTGATCGCCCCCTCTTCCCCACATCTAACATTTGTGTTCTTTGTCTCTCTCTCTCTCTCTCCTCTCTCACGCTTCCGCACACGCGCACTCACATGGTATCAACAACGAGCTTTCCATGGTCTTGAGACCAGGTGCATCATCAACATGAGGTTCTTCTCCCAAGAGGACAATCAACCAGTGATCTATGCAAGAGGGGGTGACACCATCAGTTGAACATCTTTTCTCGCGATGGAATGCTCTGCCACCTGTGTTTTTGCAAGAACTCATTAGATATGGTTCTTTCTCCACTAGTGCTAGGGTCTGGGACCCTTTGTCATGGAAAGCCTCCTCCCCTACATTTGCGTTTTTGATGCCATCTGCGTTTTTTGATGGAGCACCTAGCGTTTTTGGGGGGTTGTCCTTGCGGTTTCAGGCTAGGGCACCTTCGTTTCAGGTTGAGAGGGGGATCACTACTTCCCAACCACTTGATCTTACCCTCCAAACCGGCTTGGCATCCGGTGCCTTGCCGGGCCCCGCATGGGAGTAGGAGGGACCACTTTTTTCGATCATGCGCCAGTGATTCTCACTGTGTCAGATAGACAGTCTAGCGACAGTGTTATGCTACGGATCCTAGAGAGGATTCTACTGCATACACAGCCCAAAGAGCAGGTTGAGGCACTTTGGATGGAGAGTTTCGACACGCACGATACCCCTGCTGCTAGAGTGGCCATTGGGAGATTAGCCGTTCCTTCAAGAGTATGCAGCTCGTTTTGTTGCGATTAAGGAGGAGGAGAGGCGGCTGCTACGGGGCATTGCTTCTTTGCAAGAGATTCAGGAGCGTCATCCTTGTAGCCCCTGAGGAGCGGCGCCACGAGTTTGCCTTCCATCGCCTGGCATCTCAATGGACCCAAGTGGAAGACGACGTTACTGGCGAGTTTTTTGAGATGGTGGGCCCTCGACATGCTCGGACCAGTGTTAGCCAGTTGAGGAGGCCTGGTAGATCAGTTGCTACTACAAAGTTCGAGGATATGTGTGCAGTTGCCACTAACTTATACCACGAGTTGCTCTTAGCCGAGCCACACTCTTGAGTGCTGAGATGCATGTAGAAAGCAGGTGTGGGCACATATGCCTTGCTTAGTCACTGAGGAGATGCGCCAAAGGCTTGAGATGCCTCTCCAGCCAGAGGAGTTGCACGAGACCCTCAGAGCGTTTCCACGCCCAAGGGAGGATAGTTTGACTCCCAGTTTCTTCTTGGAGTACTGGGAGATGCTTGGTCATACATGTGTAATGCTTATCAGCACATTTTGCATAGTGGTGAGATGACGGACAGTATGAGTGAGGGCTTGATCTTTCTTATTCCCAAGGAGAGGGATCTTTGGACAAGATTTGGCATTGGTGACTCATCACCGTTCTCAACTCAGCTTACAAAATCTTAGCAAAGGCTCCGAGTTTGAGGGTCTAGCTACTGCTAGAGAGAATTATACATGAGACACAGACAACCTTTGTCAGGGAGCGCAACATCCTCGACAACATCTTCATTTTCAGGGAGACGATTGTTCTTGCACGTGTTACAGGCTTGGACACTCCAAGCGAGAAATCAATAACAACACAAGAATAGAAACTTCAATTTATGAATAGTCAATACACTAGTCCCACCATGTATATATTTCTTTATTCACCAATAATCCTCCTCCATGCATGTGTAAAGATAGCTTGGATGCTTTGTATCATGATATGACAAAGGAGGGGCTCACTCTTGGATGCATTGTGCAAATTCAACAAAAGGAGGGGGCCACTAAAAGACTTTTGCAGGCATAAAAAACAGGCTTTTTGGTGAGATTTTTGGCACCTACCTTTGCTTGGAATTTGAAGAAGTGACCAATAGACAAAATGTAGCCCACAAGTGAGATAATCAACTCAATTTTTTTGCATAAGTTTTGGAGCTACCATTGGTGAGATATGAATGTTATGTGTGGACCCCTGTCTGCCCACTTTTCTCACAAAGTAACCCATAGTCTTCCTTTTCTACTTCCACACACAGACACACTCATTCCTCTCCATCCCTCACTCAAACTTGCAACTTTCATGGCTTCTTTCATCTTCTTGACTGTTCCCATCTCTTGCTTACTCCATGGCCACACACACACACACACACACACACACACACACACACACACACACACACACACATATACGTATATTATATATGTGTGTATGCATACATACATACGTAATATACGTATATACATGTATATATGTGTGTGTGTGTGTCCATATATATATATATATATACATCATGCTACTCTATATGATGAGTTTATACAAGTAGCTACTCTATATATATAGCATTTTCCAAATTCATGCAATGTAAGTATTGTTCACACTCGGGTTGTAGTCTCTGTATCTCATGTCTTTGTTTTTCTCTATATATCATGATGAGCTTAAGCCTTATACAAGTAGTTGCTCTATATATAGCATTTACACACACACACACACATACATGTTATACGTATATTATATATGTATGTATGCATACACACACACAAAATTATGTGTGTGTGTGTGTATTCATATTTATGTAGAGCATGGGGTCTATAGAGGTTCAATAGGCTTTTTATCTTCTTCGACATGGGGGGCAAGGCAAACTTTAACTCTACCAGGATGGCGGCTCGTGGAGTCAAGCCCTAGGACATGGTGGGACCAGAAGATTCTTCCTAATAAAGATTCTCTTTAAGGGGGGGGGGGAGGGGGGACCAACCCATCTTCTGTTCCCAAATACTATGTCGAATTACTCCCTTAACTCTATTCAGTTGAAAAGATTATTTGTTTTTCAGCTTGTTGATTATTCGTGTGCGCTCCCGTTTGTGACACATGGGACCACAAATGGATGCAGTGTTGGCGGCAGAAGGGCATGAAGTTGTCGTAACACCTCTTATTGGCAATGTCAGGGTTGTGCAGGGAACGAGGACTCCCATTTCATACCACTTGAGGGGTATCATGTGCTTTTGGGGATGCCTCGTCATCATACGAATGATGTGGTGGTCCAGTTATTGAAGACTAGCAAAGGCAAGGATGTGGTTATAAGTTATAGGGCGAGTCAGTTCCTCCTGTATCGGCTAAAGCCATTTTCAAATGAAGAGTAGCAAAGGCAAGGATGTGGTTATAAGTTATAGGGCGAGTTAGTCCCTCTTGTCTCGGTATACCGAGATGGTAGAGTCATCATCGATGGCAAGACCATTGCATAGGGACTCGCGGCTTAAGAGAAATAAAGTCTTTTTGCTAACTCGATCTTTCTAAAATCTATGGATGATTCTCAAAATCCAAGTTTTTTAAAGTTAGTAGAGTCAGAGCATCAATGTTTCCTTCAAGCTCATGCTGATTGTTTCTCAGAGGATTTTTTTGGTGAGCTACCTCCACAAAGACCAAAAGATCACACGATTGACTTGATTTGGGGTTGTATCCCTTCGAACAAACCACCTTTACAGAGAAAGCCGAGCTCTACATGAAGAAAAAATCAGCCAAGTTTATAATCTTTTAGAGAAAGGCTTGATCCAACAGAGTTCTTTGCCTTTTTGTTCACGGTGCTACTTGTGCTGTAATGTAGCGGCATTGATTTATGGTGATAACTCAAGACGAGTGCTCAATGCATACTCAAGGTTCCTTTTATTGCATGAGAGAGTTCCTCTTACCTGAGGAGAGAGATGTGCAATAGAGTAGAAAGAGGAGAGAATGTAACAAACTTGGACACCCCAAGTGTGAATCGGGCACGACACACGAGAGAGAATCATTTTAAAACACTTCACACTAAATTCATAGTTCAATTGAGTAGACACGGCCCTGCGAAGTTCCATGCCCAGAGTGATTGGCCCCAAAGATTGGCCTCCCTTTCGGTATTTCTTCTTGTATTAATGCTTGAGCAAATTACAGTTGCCCTTGGTTCTCCTTTGCTCACCGGTTTGTCAGCACAGAAGGAGCCAGAGAGAGCCCAGGGGATTATTTAAACGCCCTTGGCCTTGGAAAAAGCAAAACATGAAAAGCTGCCTAACTCAAAAGCAATTGGCTACCAAAAGCTAGCGTCCAATTCAGCCAGCGCAATTTGCGTTCTTCCGTACGGCTTGCCACGTCAGCACAACTAGCGCGATATGTGGAGATCCGTATGGCCAGCCACGTCAACAGTTCAACGCAATTTGCGGATTTCTGTACAGTAGCAGCCCTTCGCTTTTCTTTTAATCCTAGTTGTCCCCAGACCCCGTTGACAGGTGCCCATAAGTTGGGACAACCTATAGCATGCCATGTCATAAGTTTGTGACATATCCCCCTCTTGAAAGAGTTGTAATCGCTCTCGATTACGCCTGCAAAACAGGCAAAGGCCATAAACGGGTTCAGTAGACACTGATTCTATGTACCGACTCACTAGACACACAAATCTAGCACTTGCACAAAGACGACTCAGTCAGTGCACATTCACATCATATCAATCACACGATTCCAGATCTAAGACCATGATTCTTGGCAACGTATTTAGCAATCGCATCTCGATCTATCCCGGACCTCAGTGATGTCGGATTAGCTAATTCTTATGGCGATCATGTCTATAGATTCTCAAGATCGAAATGTTGCAATCATTTCGTCTTTCAATCCTGCACTCAAACAAAATCACATGAGAGAGTACACATCAATCAGATTCAAGTTCGGGAATTCCCATTTTCAATATTCGTAAAGTCATACAACAGAATACTATTATCAGCACAGCAGTATCCCTGAAATCCAAAAGGGAAATCAGTGACTTCATTCCATCCAGGTAATGAAACCGGCCCATAGGGCGGTAGACTTTAGCTCTCACCCAATGTTTACACTTTTAAGCTTTACGACATAGAGGAACTTCACGAATAAACCTGTGACTGGGAATTACACTTCAAAACAAACAACGGCTTGGCAGCTAGAGCGCTCCCAAGCAGACAACGACACCCTATTGACCTCAAAGACTTGCGCCCCTTTCGGTATTTCTTTATTCTTATAAGTTATTACACTGAGAAAAACCTGTAAACTTCTACAAGTTGACCCACTTTTATCGGGCTGAAATTCCCCTACTTTAACCCGATTTTGGCAGCATGACAGTCTCCATGGACAAAATCCCAAGTAAATAGTGACTTTCCACGCACTTTGGAGCACTTTGCAAAACGTGGTGAGAAATTACAGCACATTGAATTCTCTGTCTTGCACTCCGATTCGCGTGCCGATCACTTCTATGGATAGCCCTCAAGCTCTCGCACCTGTAGGGTTACTTGCCCCTTGAATTAGATGAGATTCCTCGCGGGAAATCTCTCTAAATTGTCTTGTACAAGCACCCAATGCTTTCGCGAGGCTACCCTGGCAAATAAACGATCCAAACACTTTCACCTAACCCTCACTAAGGTGTCCAAACTTGTCCATGGTAGTACTAATTGCAGGGTTTTGACCCAATTTCGACAGCGTAACGGCGCAAAAATTCCTGTAGGTCAAAAGTACACGTCAAGGATACTTTCCTTGCGGTTTGGAAGCTTTCTAGTGAGCTGCAGGTCAATTTCAACATGTTGTAATTCCCTGTTTTGTCACTGTTAGGTGCCCAAAGCCCTGTTTAAGCATCCCACGGCTTTCCAGGCTCCCTTGACGATGTCTTGCAGTTTATATGCAGAAAAACATAGCAGGCTGTAATGTTTTGGATCGTTTTGGGTGGAGCAAACACACATACGCGTGTCAGACACTCCCGCATGCAGGACAGTTCCTCTGTAAATCGGATGAGTTTTCACGCGAGAAAACTCTCCGTTTTCGCATTCCTTTGCGATGGAAGTGTGCGTACTTGAAGGGGATTAGCAATTAGCTAATCCGGTTCCTGCACAGAAGGCTCTTGCCTTGGCAAATGCGCATAAAACCCCTAGAACTGTACACGGTCATCTGAGAAGTCCAACTAGTGGGGCATTACCATATGTGCAAAGGGGAGAGAGAGATGCGCGACAGCAAATCGTCGCGCTACATAGAGCAAGGGAGAAGGCAAGCTTTCCATTAAAGGTGTGACCAAATGCACCCACTATTCACACACTCACTGTAGCACATTGTAGAGCAAAAATCAGTCCCCCTCTCTCAAAATGGGCGCCCCCATCTGGGATGAGCTTGGCAAGTGCACCTGGAGCCGCCAAGTGTCTAGTTTGCCTCTTTTGAGTTAACTTATAAGTGTAGCGAGGGGAATGACTTTGAACTGAGCCTAGACCCCCTTTTACAGCTCTGATTCCAGTGTTAGTCGGCCAATTCGTTGCGACAAGACCTTCCCATCTACGGGTGTAACTCGGCCTTCGGCCGTTTCACACTGGCCATACAATGTCCGGCCATTTGCAACTTCAAAAAGAGGGTCCCAATAAATAAATAAAAATCATCGAAAGAATTAAGGCTAGTAGTTGCCACGTCCTCGTGACATACCCCCCTCTTGAAATGGCAAACGTCCTCGATTGCATACCATATATACATGCCATTGATGATTTTGTGTTGTCAGCACGCTTTTATCACCGCATGTACCCGCAAGAAAGGTCATAACACATAGATACAAATGACTTAATGAGACCTTCATGCTTTTGTCATTTCCATCTATTATAGAAGTGAACATTATAGCTTTAACACTTGAAGAGCGATTCACACTTCTATTACACTGAATCCATATGTACACTTGATGCGCTAGCTCTATCATTACCCCTCCTTTGCACATGTTGGGTTGGGGCATACGTGGGCTGTAACCCAAAGGCCTCAAGGTAAAGTGCTAGCTCTATCATTACCCCTCCTTTGCACATGTTGCGTTGGGGCATACGTGGGCTGTAACCCAAAGGCCTCAAGGTAAAGTTGCAATACATTTGGTGACTCTGACAGTTCATGCTCTTCCATCCACTTTGCATCCATAGGTTGATAGTTCTTAACTTCACCAAATAGCGTCTTGCAACCTGACCCTTAATTGTTCTTTCTTTTGGCTTGAGCGCCAGAAGACTCGGCTTAAACTTCAGCTTTCTTTTCTCTTTCAGACTCTTGGGAAGCTTTAGGAGCCACTTTTGCAAAGGACTTCTTTGCTGGTCTTTAAGTACCCCCTTTCACGTTGCCGTGAAACCCACTGTCTTCTCCCTTCAACAAGGTATGACCAGTGTTGGCAACTTCCATAAGCTGAGTAAGGGTAGCCACTCTGTTCTTTGTCCAAAAGTTTATGAGCCCTTTAGGCAGCCCACAACAATTACTGAGAGCAACACTTTACAAAACCTCCGATTGTACTTCTGTAGGCTCTTGCAAGTAGCCGCAGTGAGTTGGTGGCAATCCGTCATGACATCGGCTTCAAATTCATTTGATAGCCACGCAGATGCAAACATTTGCTTGAGGTGGTCGGAATCGAGTGCGGAGAAGTGCAGCGTGTTGCTCCCGACGAGAGCTACGCGCTGATACCTACAGGGAAAATCAGCAGGCGGACAGCCACATGGCAGTGTGTACGGACTGCGGCGGCAGTTTTGTCATGCTTTTTGGGTACGCAACGTTGGCAGAAAATCTTACATTGGGGCTTTTTGGCCTTGCTTTATTTTACGCAAGAGAGCTTGAGAGAGAGAGAGAGAGAGAGAGAGAGAGAGAGAGAGAGAGAGAGAGAGAGAGAGAGAGAGAGAGAGAGAGAGAGAGAGGCTCTCTCTGCTTTTCTCTCCCAAAAACTTGCTCCGAATGCTCCAATCGCTTCATGAGCGAGTGTTTTCGATAAAGGCAACATCCATGGAATTTTCTTAGCCCGATAGTCAACCACGGCGTTGTTCTTCTGGTACCAAGGGATTCCTAGGAGGATACACCCTTCCAAAGGCATGATGTAAAAGTCCTCGTGCCCTGAATACCCCTGACAATGCAAACTATGTTTTCCAATGACAGGTGTAATGGCAACATCCCATTTGGGTGCCGTTAGAACTGCCTCCGTTCCTTTTCTGCGATGTTCTCCAGCTGCTTTGGAGCTCTCATGCCTATCTTCTGATTTACCTCGCTGTGCCTTTTTGGGGCACCTTGCAGAGATGTGTCCTTGTTCTCCGCAATGAAAACACTTCCCCTCCTTGAGATAGTCTGTTCTTTGTTCCTCGGTTAATCAAGGTCGTGCATCCTTCTTTTTCTGAAACTTCTTTCTTCTTCTATTATCGTTTGTTGAATTTTGTCGGGTCCTTGGTATCGAAACTTGATCAGTGGGTTAAGTCAAGATACCTGAATGCATAGCAAATCCCCGCTTAGGGTGTCCCATGTTTTGTTGTATGGGCTCGGACTTTTGCTCAAGGCAATAATCTTTGATCTCTCTGGGAATTCCGTCCACAACAAAACCGCTCCATTTACTACTTAAAAGTGACTGTCACCAGCGTGTGACTACTATCTATCCTTTTTGTTGATTTCTTTCTTATTATCTATTTACTTTCACTTTTTGGAAACACCCCTCGGGAAATCTAACTGCCCTGCATTGCATAGCTAGTGTGGAACTGTCCAGAGAGAATCCAGGCCTGAGGGCAAGAGAGCACTAAGGTTGGACAAGGACTATGGTTAGCCAAGTGGGGTCATTGACTAGCCAAAGTGGAATCCTTTGCTACAGAGGCTACATTTCAGTTCTGGATGTGGCCGCAGTGTACAAAGAGGGTCGGATGACCTAGAAAGATACAATGGCAGTATCTCCTAAACTTTAGGGAACTGCTATTTTGGGACCTGAAAATGTGTTGGCGTCATTACCTCCGGAATGACAAAGGGAACATTTTCTTACTCTGCCGTGAAGTCAACTGGGCAACCGGTTGGGATATTTTTAGGCGGCAACCCCGAAACGGGAAAATGCTTGTAAATGTGCCAAGTGGCACATTCTGGTGCACTTGCTTCATGCAACAAGAAGTGGCGCTGAATTTGAAGAGGGGAGAGCCTCATTTTCAGTTTTTGTCACAGGTTAAGAGCTATGGAGTGCTTGCTTTCCCTCTTATGCACAGTGCGGTGCCAGGAGTGATGCCCTGCACGCTACGCACTGCCCTCTCTCTCCCCTTTGGTAGTATGTTATGCCCCTCTAGTTGGCTCTTCATTTGACCAATGTACAGTTGTGTGGGTTCATGCGCGATTGCCGAGGCAAGAGCCTCTTGCACAGGTACTGGATTAGCTAGCGGCTAATCCCCCGTAGGTACAGGTGAATTCGGAGAGGTTTTACGCCAGAAATCTCGTCCGATTCAAAGGGCAAGTAGCCCTACAGGTGCGGGAGCTCGAGGACTTGCTACGGATGCGACCGGCACGCGAAACGGAGCCCGAAACAGTGAATTACAGCCTGCTGTGTATTTTTGCAGGTTTAGGGTTTTGGCCCTAAACGGACCCTAATACCCCCAGGAGGTTCGGGGACGCAAGGGGACCGTTGTACAGGTGATCTGGCGCATTTTCAGGGCTGAAAACAGAGAATTCAGCGTGCTGCAGATTCTCGCCAGGTTTTGCAAAGTGCCCGTATGCGTCGGGAAAGTCGGTCAATGCGTGGGAATACTGACCGTGAAGGGTTCTAGTATAGTTATGTTGCCGAAATCGGGCTGGAACAGTGGAAATTCAGCCGAGTTTGTGCGGGGCAGCTTGTAGGGAACCACAGCGTTTATTCCCTCTTTTGAACAATAAAGAAATACCGAAAGGGGCGCCTAAGTTAGGAGTTAGGGGCCAATCTGGTGTTTGTCTACTCATATAGGTGCAATCTAGCAGCCTGTATCCCTCTCCCCTTTGTTGTGTCTTGAAAGTACAGGTATAATAGACGACTAATAATGGGTGAAAGCTAAATCAAGGTTTGAAGTAAAGTCTACCGCCCTTTTTGGATTGAACAGGCCGGTTACATGGTTCCATCGACGGGATTAAATCACTTTTTCCCATAGAAGTGAGCCTTGGTCAGTTTTGGACTTGAAGACACAGGGGATCATAAACCAGACACAGGGAATTGCAATTATGGTTGACAGACCAGATGATGTGACTGAAGAGGTTTCCTCTTCACAGGGTCAACAGACACATGAAGTGGGTGAGTCGTCAAGACCACCACAGACAGATGACGATATATTCAGGACCCAGTTGGCTACTGCTGTGGCTATGTTCACACAAGTAATGCAGAACCCGAGGTTTTTAGCCTTTCTGCAACCTCATGTTCCGTCTCAGCAAGTCGGGTCACTAGAACATATTCAAAAGCCTGTTAAGGCTCGAGCACAGGTGATTCATACCGCACAGTCAATGGAAACACCTGTACACTTGACGGAGAACATGCAGTCTCCACAACCTGTGCCTAAGGTGCAAGAACAGGTGGCTGAGATGCCAGTCTTTCAAGCTGTACCAGTTCAGCCCGCCACCTTTCAGCAGCCTATAGCTGGTTCTAATGGGCAGGGAAGCAACCTACAGGCTATGCAACAGGTCTTCCCACCACCTTCAGTACACCCTGGCTATTTTGGAGGTGGATCGGTATTCCAGAGCATGGCTGGTCATGCACCTGGAAATCAGTTGTATACGCCAGGAACAGTGTTTGGGGGTGCTCAAACGATGATGCCTAACCCCATGTACAGTGTCATGGGTATGCAACGAGGATTTCAAAGCACTCATGGCCAATTTGGGATGCCACAAGCAAATTTTGGTATGGCTGGAATTACAAATTAGCAGCCAAATATGGCGTTTCCAGGTCAAGTTAATAGCGGCCAAGGAACACAGATGAACCCTAATAGTGTTCCCATGTTTCAGTCACTTCCACATGACAATTTAACGCCGCTCGAGAGGCCAACTCCGTACAAAGAAGGTGGCAAAGGTGTGTCATTCACAACCTTTACAGGGTTTGATGACAGGAAGAAGGCTCTCTCATTCCTCCAGCAGTTTGACAAGGCCTATGCAGGGGGAAACTTTACAAAGGCTTCAAAGGTCCGCAAGGCAGCCACTTTCTTGACAGGGAATGCGGGACAATGGTGGACAACTTTATTGCTTCAAGGGCAAGCTCCGTCCACATGGATTTACTTCAAGCAGATTTTTGGAGCAGCATGGTTATCTGATGATTTCGAAGCAGATGCCATGACAGAATGGCACCAGCTAAATGCTGCCACTTGCAAAAATCTGGATGATTACAATCGGAAGTTTTGGAAAGCTCTACTTCCAGTAACTTCCTATAGGTTTGTGCCATTGACAGAATAGATTGAAAAATACTGTTGTGGCCTACCCAAAGGATTGAGAAAATACTGCACGAAGACAAAAGTCACTACTTTGACGCAGCTCATCGAGGTAGCAAACACTGGCAATGGTTTGCTCAAGGGAGAAGATTGTGAATTTAACACTGGCGTCAAGGCTGGATCAGGCAAGAAAAATTCAGCTAAGAAGCACGTTCCCAATGAGGCTCCTAAAGGGACTCAGGAGTCAGCCAACGCAGTGAAAGATAAAACTACGGCTGAATCAGAAAAAGGACCAGCAAAGAAATGGAAAAGACGTTTTCCTCGCAAGTCAGAAGAGCAAAAGAAGGTCCTGAGGACAGAGAACAAATGCTTTATATGTGAGCAGCCTGGCCACATTGCTTACAATTATCCTACAAAGAAAAGGCCAGCTGATTCTGATGACAAGGAAGACAAGAAAGGAAAGAAGCCCATGGCTGGTCTAGTGCCAGATATGGTGGGCGATAATCCAAATTCAGATGCAAGTGAGCTTTGGAGAGCATGGGGAAAGGTCAGGGATCAAACAGTGCTTATCTTCTTTGATCCAGGTGCCAAAGCCAACTTCATTTCCCCAGAATTGGCTTCAAAGTTGGGAATCAGACCTGAAGAGATGGGGTATACAGCAAAGGCAGGTTTGGCATGTCCTGGCCATACAGAGGATGTGACACCCATCATTGGAAAGTTGCGTATACATATCCAGTCCTATGTAGATGCTGAAGAATTTTACATCATGCCATTGGACGGATGTGATGTGTTGTTAGGTATTCCTTGGTTGTTTCGTGTACAGGGAATCATGGATGCCTACAACAAAAAGATCACTGTACAGAGCAGGGGAAAGACTCACATTCTGGATGTAAAGCTTAAAGGGGAGTCTATTCGTACTGTATCAGCTTCTGCTATTACTTCTGTAATGAAAAAGCATCTTTCTGCGTACTTGGTTTTTGCACGTGAAGTGTCAGATTGTGATGAATCAAATTTATCTGTGCTAGATAAAGAAAGGTCAATGTTTTTACAACAGTATAGTGACTGTTTTTCCGATTCATTACCGTCTCAATTACCGCCAAAGAGACATGAGGACCATGCGATAGATTTGGTGCCAGGCAGTAGCCCACCAAATAAGCCTCCGTACAGGGTTAGTGCGGCTCAGTAGAAAGAGATAATGGGCCAAGTACAGGAGTTGTTAGAAAAGGGGCTGATTCAGCCCAGTTCATCTCCATTCTGTTCTCCAGTGTTGTTGGTGCAGAAAAAGGATGGCTCATGGCGTATGTGCATCGACTACCGTGCACTGAACAAGAATACCATCAAGAATAGGTTCCCTATACCTAGAATTGATGATATTATGGACAAATTAGAAGGAGCAGCTATGTTTAGCAGGATAGATCTAAAGAGTGGGTACCATCAGGTCCGCATTAGATCAAAGGATGTGCACAAGACTGCTTTTAGAACGACGTTTGGCCTTTACGAATTTTTAGTGATGCCCTTTGGTCTCACAAATGCTCCTGCTACGTTCAATAGGATGATGGACAGAATTTTCCTCCCACACCAGCAGTTTGTTGGTACATTCTTTGATGACATGATAGTCTACTCAAAGAATGAAGAGGAGCATAGGCATCACTTGGCCATTGTGTTCAAAGAGCTACGCAGTCATAGGTTGCTTATGAATGCAAAGAAGAGTGAGTTTTTTCTGGAAGAGATTCACTTTCTGGGACACATCGTCTCAAAGGATGGTGTCAGAATGGATCCTGCAAAAGTTGAAGCGATCAAGTCATGGCCAAATTTGAAGACGGTGCATGATGTCCGAAGCTTTTTGGGACTATGCTCCTATTACAGAAGGTTTATCCGAAATTTCGCTGAGATTGCTTCACCTTTACATGCTCTTCAAAAGAAGGCAGTCACCTTTAGATGGACACAAAAAGAGATTTCAGCGTTTAATCTCTTAAAAGAAAAGATGACTTCAGATCCAGTCATTGTGTTGCCAGATCTTAGGAAGTCATTTGTGGTCCAGTGTGATGCCTGCGGTAGTAGCATTGGTGCAGTGCTAATGCAAGATGGCAGGGTAGTAGCCTATGAGAGCAGAATTTTGCAAGGGCCAGAGATGACCATGCAGGTCTATGAGAAAGAGTTACTGGCTGTGATTCATGCGCTCTTAAGTTGGAAACACTACATGCTAGGTGCAGATTTCGTTGTCCAAACGGATCATCAGACCTTGCGATTCTTCTTGACACAAACAAAGTTATCTGAGAAGCATATGCGATGGGCAAATATCTTGTCCATGTTCCATTTTCAGATTGTGCATGTGGAAGGCAAGAAGAACGTTGTGGCTGATGCCTTGTCAAGGAAGCCACAAATTTCAGCTGTGTCGATTCCTTATCATCATGAACTTGATGATATGAGAGAACAGTATGCAAATGATGAAGATTTTGCAAGGGTCTTCGAGCAACTAATGGATGGACAACGTCATGAACACTATCTTCTTAAAGACGGGTTCATGATGATGCATGGCAGATTGTGTGTCACAAAGCCATTGCGACGCAAAGTTATGGAAGAGAGTCATGTCCCACCGTATGCAGGGCATCGTGGTATTGATGCTACAGTTAAAGCGGTTGAGACATTCTTCTATTGGCCTACATTGAGAAGAGATGTGGATGCCTTTGTGCGAGAATGCCTAATATGCCAAAAGGTCAAGTTTGACAGGCAAAAGGCACCAGGGTTATTGCAACCACTACCTATTCCAGATAAACCATGGGAAAGTATTGCTATGGATTTTATCTTTGATCTTCCGAGAACGCAGACAGGAAACGATGGTATTTGGACCATTATTTGCAGATTCAGCAAACAGGCTCATTTTATTCTTGTCAGGAAGAAGATAAAGCCAGATCAGATGGCACGCTTGTTTATGAGCAATATTTTCAAGTATCATGGCATGCCACAGTCGATTGTTAGCGACCGTGATCCACGCATGACAAGTTTGTTCTGGAGAGGCTTGTTTGAGAATATGGGCACCATGCTCAAATTCTCTTCGTCATTTCATCCTCAAACAGATGGGCAGTCAGAAGAGGCAAATTCTACTGTCCTAGATCTGCTGAAGTGCTATGTGTCAGAGCATAAAGGAAAGTGGGAGCAGTATTTGCCATTGGTGGAGTATGCATACAATAATACAGTGCATTCATCAACTGGCAAGGCACCCTTTGAGATAGTTGAAGGTGGCAAGAAAGTTCCTCCCATACTGCATACAAAGGACAAGATATTTGAAGCAGATAAGTATGTTCAGGACATGGATGAAATGTACAAGAAGGTCAAAGTGGCCTTAGAAAGGACTCAGGCAAAGCAAAAGAAAGCAGCTGATCGTCACCGTCGTGAAGTGGTATATTCACTTGGTGATTGGGTGCTTTTACGCTTTGAAAAGGCAACGTTAAAGAAGATGAAGGGCAAGGAAAGACTGTTTCCAAAGCTCAGCATGCGTTACTATGGACCTTTTCAAGTGTGCGACATAATCAGTGATGTTGCATATAGGCTGAAATTGCTTGACAGTTGGAAGATTCACAATGCGTTTCATGTGAGTCTTCTCAGACCCTATGTGGGTGATGTGCCAGAAGATATGCCAGCTGAAGATCAGCCGGAAGTCGAGGAACTTGACGAGATCTTGGTCCCTGAACAGATTTTGGCACACAAAGAAAGGAAAGTGAAAGGCAAGGTTGCTAGGCGTTACTTGGTAAAGTTCAGAAAGTATCCACCAATGGATGCTAAGTGGATGGAAGAAGGTGAACTTGCAGAGTCACCAACTGTGTTATCACTTTACCTGGAAGCCTTCGATTTGCAACCTACCTTGACCCCTTGAGTTTCAAAGCTACATGGATTGTCAGTGTGACAATGGCTTCTGAAACAAATGATGTACATGGTATTTAAAGTGAGCTCAAATCAAATACCTGTTACATGAATGTTAGAGCTGTACAGATTGTCAGTTTGGCAATTGCTCTTATGGAATGTCCAAAAGTTTGGTTAGTGCTATAGAAGTGAGTATTTCTTGTCAGTTTGTCAAGGATACAGTGATTGCTTCTATTGAAGAGTACATGTGTAACTGCATTCTTAAACTGTCGGTTTGGGTATGCTCGAAAGTGTTACGGGATCCAACGTGTACTATAAGACAGTGGCAAAATGTGCAGCTACCATTTTGTCATTGGAAAGTTAGTGACTCAAAGCAATGGCAGAGTGCGAAGCTACCACTATGTCATTGGGACAGGGTTCACACGCAGGCAATACATGAGTCGACGAGGTGTTGAATACACCAGGGTTGACAATGAGCATGTATGTGTCGTATATGTGTCGACGAGGTGTTGAATACATCAGTGTTGACAGTAAGCATGTACGACATAGATGCAAACGAGGACGTTTGAGATTTCAAGAGGGGGGTATGTCACCAACGTGTGACTACTATCTATCCTTTTTGTTGATTTCTTTCTTATTATCTATTTACTTTCACTTTTTGGAAACACCCCTCGGGAAATCTAACTGCCCTACATTGCATAGCTAGTGTGGAACTGTCCAGAGGGAGTCCAGGCCTGAGGGCAAGAGAGCACTAAGGTTGGACAAGGACTATGGTTAGCCAAGTGGGGTCATTGACTAGCCAAAGTGGAATCCTTTGCTACAGAGGCTACATTTAAGTTCTGGATGTGGCCGCAGTGTACAAAGAGGGTCGGATGACCTAGAAAGATACAATGGCAGTATCTCCTAAAATTTAGGGAACTGCTATTTTGGGACCTGAAAATGTGTTGGCGTCATTACCTCCGGAATGACAAAGGGAACATTTTCTTACTCTGCCGTGAAGTCAACTGGGCAACCGGTTGGGATATTTTTAGGCGGCAACCCCGAAACGGGAAAATGCTTGTAAATGTGCCAAGTGGCACATTCTGGTGCACTTGCCTCATGCAACAAGAAGTGGCGCTGAATTTGAAGAGGGGAGAGCCTCATTTTTAGTTTTTGTCACAGGTTAAGAGCTATGGAGTGCTTGCTTTCCCTCTTATGCACAGTGCAGTGCCAGGAGTGATGCCGTGCACGCTTGCCGTGCACGCTACGCACTGCCCTCTCTCTCCCCTTTGGCAGTATGTTATGCCCCTCTAGTTGGCTCTTCATTTGACCAATGTACAGTTGTGTGGGTTCATGCGCGATTGCCGAGGCAAGAGCCTCTTGCACAGGTACTGGATTAGCTAGCGGCTAATCCCCCGCAGGTACAGGTGAATTCGGAGAGGTTTTACGCCAAAAATCTCGTCCGATTCAAAGGGCAAGTAGCCCTACAGGTGCGGGAGCTCGAGGACTTGCTATGGATGCGACCGGCACGCGAAACGGAGCCCGAAACAGTGAATTACAGCCTGCTGTGTATTTTTGCAGGTTTAGGGTTTTGGCCCTAAACGGACCCTAATACCCCCAGGAGGTTCGGGGACGCAAGGGGACCGTTGTACAGGTGATCTGGCGCATTTTCAGGGCTGAAAACAGAGAATTCAGCGTGCTGCAGATTCTCGCCAGGTTTTGCAAAGTGCCCGTATGCGTCGGGAAAGTCGGTCAATGCGTGGGAATACTGACCGTGAAGGGTTCTAGTATAGTTATGCTGCCGAAATCGCGTTGGAACAGTGGAAATTCAGCCGAGTTTGTGCGGGGCAGCTTGTGGGGAACCACATCGTTTATTCCCTCTTTTGAACAATAAGGAAATACCGAAAGGGGCGCCTAAGTTAGGGGCCAATCTGGTGTCTGTCTACTCATACAGGTGCAATCTAGCAGCCTGTATCCCTCTCCCCTTTGTTGTGTCTTGAAAGTACAGGTATAATAGACGACTAATAATGGGTGAAAGCTAAATCAAGGTTTAAAGTAAAGTCTACTGCCCTTTTTGGATTGAACAGGCCGGTTACAGTGACCCTCTTAAAAGAAGAGGCTGGTAGAAAAGCATCCCAAAATCTCTCACAATAAGTATTGTAACTAAGTCAGACTTTGTAAATAATTAATTTATTTACGAGAAAAGAATTATCTAATGAGTTGTGTGCACACCAGAATAGACCTAGCAGTTCTAAGGCCTCAGGTGAGTCTAAATGCGGGCCACAACACCTCAGATGAACCTTAGCAGAAATTATCCTGAAGCCCTAGTGATTGGGAAATCGGGTCTTCAGAAAGGGGTAAGCAGTAGCCTCAGATTTTAGGCTCAGGAAAAATACGTGCGTCAGTACAAGCACATGAATGAGATGGGGTCCTTAGAACAGTGACCCTAAGGCTAATAAAGCTAATAAAGCCTTAGGGTAAGTTTCGTTAAATTAAATTGAACGGTCCGTGCCCGGGCAGGCGGCCTTACAAGTGTGAACAGGTAAAGGCGGTGCAGTGCAAGTGCGGCATTGCGCCGACAGACCTTTGGTGTTCTCATAAAAGAATCATTGGTACCATTTGTTAGTTAGTTGCACATTTTTAATTAATGAGCTAGAAGTTTTTAAAGTCAAAAGTTGAATGGTTTTTAAGTTTTTAAAGTAAGTGTGCCAAGTGGCACACTTACCAATGCAAACTAACTCTCTCTCACTCTCACTCTCACCCTCTCTCTCTTCCTAGCGCTCCCTCTCCTTGATGGCTATTTAGGAGCCCCCCTCCCCCATTTTCAGGGCTGGCAGTGCACCTACCCCCCCTAATGTGAGCGTGCTCTACGCGGTGGAGCCCTCCATTGAAGCTTGAGAGCAGTCCCTTGCGACATATGTGGTAGCCTTGTGCTCCCATTGTCAAGAACAAGGGATCTCACAGTCATAGACACCTTCTGGTGAAGTTTCATCGCGAGAAGCTGCCGTAGACGCTCTCTTAGCAGAGTGCGGTTGATGTAATTCTCTGTTTTCAGCCCCTAATCACCTCGATTAGGGCTGTTTTCAGCAGATCAGCCATAGAAATTCTCTTCTCTCTCCTTATCCTAAGTCTACATCAAGTTTGGCGCGATTCCATCGCGAAGAAGACCTCTGTTTCGGCATAGGGGTGTGCACAGGTAAGAATTTCAGGTTATGTGTAGAAAATTACAGCAAGCATGTGCGTGCGCATTTTGCTTGTTTCTCTTTTGTGTTCGATGCATGAATGAATGAGCATGAAGGCAACACATAATGGAAGATGGACTCTCCTCTGTGAGAGCTTCCTATGAGTTGTTTTGGAAGGTAGACTATCTTTTCGAGAGCTTCCAACCAATCTCGCAGAAGATGGGAAATCCCCTAAGCAGAAAGAAAGTGGAAACACTTTCTCAGTCAATAGTCAGAACAGAACAGAAGAAAGAATAGAGGACGGGCGTATGCCCCGTTCCTGTGCTTGTAAAGATTCTCCCTTAGTAATAAAGATATTCTCTTTATGGGGGGGGGACCAGCCCATCTTCTAGTCCCCAATGGAGTGTCAAGTTTTCTCTCTTCCTCTAATTCTCTTGAGTATTTGAAGTGCAATTAAACGTCAGTTTAGGCATCCGTATTTTTGTGACAGTGGTATCAGAGCAAGGTCCTCTCTCTCTTCCTGAAGGGATTGACGACTCTTGGCAGACTGCAGAAATGGGAGGACGCGAGATAGAGTTCTCTCTCCTTCAACAGCAGGTGGAAGAGTTGGAGAAAGCTCTCTCCCATCCAGAAGTCCAAAAGATTCTCCATACTCTTGAAAAAGGGAAGGAGAAAATGCCGATGGGGTCGGGAGAAATTCTGCAGAACCCAAAGGCGCCACAACCAAGAAAAGATCCTTTGATTGGAACTTCTCGCATGCACGAGAGGCAGAAGAAATCTCCAGAGCGTCATGTGCGGTTTAATCCAAAAGTTCAAGAGCAGGATCCCCCTGATTCCCCTCAGTTCTCTTTCATGAAGGATCTGGAAGACATAGTTTCTCCGGAAGACATGTTTCTCGACGATCCGTCGCAACAAGAAGTACATTCAAGGGAAAGGACTCCTGTCCCCAAGGAGTCTAAGCATAGAAAGAAGGAGCACCATAAGAAGAAGCACCACAGGCAGAAAACATTCAAGTCGGGAGATAGAGATGTGAAATTCGACACCTACAATGGACGGCGTGATAATGACAGCTTTGGCTTTCATCCGCCAATTTGAAGTTGCATTTGCTGAAGGGAATTTTAAAGAAAGATCCAAGCTTCGCCATGTTAGTTTGTACCTGAAAGGCACCGCCAGCAATTGGTGGTTAACCCTTATCTTGGAAGATCGCAAATCCCAAGATTGGACCGCTTTCAAGAAGGAGTTCTACGCACAGTTCCTTCCTCCAGACTATGAGGAAGAGGTAAAGAAAGAATGGGATCGACTTTCACAGTGAGAGAACGAAACTGTTCCACGCTATGTGGATAGGTTTTGGGACGTCCTCTTGAAAGTGACTCCATTCAAGAAGATTGACGATTCGGAGAAGATGCGCAAGTTTGAAGCAGGTTTGCATGAAGCCTTGCAAAAGGCTATGAAGCTTTACCCTCGAGGTAACTTGCAGATACTTATGGAATCAGCCCGCATAGCTGATGGAATACATGACAAGGGTACTCCCAGGAAGATGGAGCAAAGCACTTACCATGCTAAGCAGAAGGCTCTCCATGAGCAGCCTACCTCTTCTACTTCTTCTCAAAAGAAGAAAAGAACCGCCTCCGAAGCAGAAGCAAAGCCAAATCAGCCCAAGAAAGGGAGATATCTCTCTCCTGCTGAGTTGCGAACATACATTAGTGAAGGAAGATGCTTCAAGTGCGGACAAGTTGGTCATATGAAGGGTGACTGTCCTACCAAACCTCCACAACCACCCTCTTCCAATGCAGTCCCAGATGTACAGGGAAATACAACCAAGGATGGAAAAGAAAGAGCTCTTCTCAAAGCATGGGGTAGTATCAACAACCAGCGGGCTCTTATTTTGTTTGACCCTGGTAGTACAGACAACTTCATCTCTACCAAGCTAGCTGACGACCTGAACTTGTAGCCCAATCGTTTTGGAGTCTCTATTCAAGCGCAATCTGCTTTCAAAGGGCATAACTCAAACTCTACTCCAATCATACGGAAGTTGAATCTAAAGGTCGACGACTACAAGGATCAAGAGTCTTTCTTACTAGCTTCACTTGAAGGATGTGATGTTATCTTGGGAATGCCTTGGCACTACAAGATGCATCCCATTCCTGACTATGTTCAGAAAACCTTATCTTTTGCTCATAAAGGAAAGGAGTATCTTGTACTTGCAAATGCAGGTGATTGGCGTATTCCTATCGCCAATCACATTGCCATCAAGAAAGAAATGAAAAAGTGTGTTTCAGCGTACTTGATTTTTGCAAGAGAGAGAGATGTGTCTGTTTCACAACTTTCTTCCTCTTTAGAGCAAAAAAGACTTAAGTTAATAGAAAGATATAAAGATTGTTTTGCAGATGAACTTCCAAATGAACTCCCACCTTTGCGACCTGAGGATCATACAATTGATTTGATCCCAAGAAGTTCTCCTCCAAATTAGCCCCCTTATCGAGTTAGTCTAATGCAGCAAGAGGAAATTCTCAAGCAGGTTAACGAACTTTTGGAGAAGGGCTTAATAAGGCCTAGTACTTCTCCATATTGTTCACCTGTCTTGCTAGTACAGAAAAAGGATGGCACATTCCGCATGTGCATAGACTAAAGATCTCTAAACAAGATCACAATCAAGAATCGATTTCCAATCCCTCGGATTGACGACATTCTTGATAAGTTACAAGGAGCCAATGTCTTTAGTCGTATAGACTTGAAGAGCGGTTATCATCAAATCGGCATAGCTCCTCAGGATGTGCATAAGACTTCATTTAGAACAACCTTCGGGTTGTATGAATTTCTAGTGATGCCTTTTGGGCTCACTAATGCACCAGCTACATTCAACAGAATGATGGATAGAATCTTCCACTCATACAGAAGCTTTACATGCGTTTTCTTTGATGTCGTCTTAATCTTCTCAGAGACGGAAGACGAACACTATAAGCATCTCGCCTTAGTGTTTGAAGAATTACGTAAACACAAATTATTTGTGAATGCTAAGAAGAGTGAGTTCTTTCTAAAAGAAATCCACTATTTGGGCCATATAGTATCTCACAACCAGGTGAGAATGGACCCTGATAAGATTCAAGCAGTTGTAGAATGGCCTACGCCAACTACAGTACATGATGTACGAAATTTCCTTGGCCTCTGTTCTTATTATCGGCGTTTCATTCGAGCTTTTGCCGCGATAGCAGGTCCCCTCCATGACCTGACAAAGAAGCGAATTCCATTCCATTGGGGGTCTGGACAAAAACAAGCTTTCGAAAAGCTTAAGTACCTACTCAGTCACGGACTTGTTCTCATCGTCCTTGATCTTCGCAAACCTTTTGAGGTATACTGCGATGCATCTGGGGATTGTGTAGGAGCAGTTTTGAACCAAGAGGGTCACGCGATAGCCTATGAAAGTCGGTGCCTTAAAGATGCAGAGTTGCATGCCTCCATATACGAAAAAGAGTTAATGGCAGTAATTCATGCTCTTTCCATTTGGAAACACTATCTATTAGGAGTTGATTTTATTATCAAGACAGATCATCAAAGTCTTCGCTACTTTCTCACACAGAGAAAGTTATCAGAAAGCAGATGAGATGGGCCAACTTTCTTTCAATGTTTCATTTTCAGATTTTACACACTTCTGGAACAAAGAATGCAGTTGCAGATGCTCTCTCTAGGCGTCCAAAGATCAATGCACTAACAACAATTTATCATGAGGAACTAGAATCTCTCAGCGAGATGTATTCTCAAGATCCAGACTTTGCCACAATTTGGGCAGATCTTCAAGCTGGTCACTCAAAGCCACCTTATTCTATCAGGGATAATACACTCTATCGTCAACAAGCAATATGCATAGCTCAGCCCTTACGACAAAAGGTGATGGATGAAGCACATAATTCTCCTTATGCCGGGCATCGGGGAATTGCTTCCACCACTAGTGCCCTTGAAAGGTATTTCTTTTGGCCAACACTCCGTGCGGACATTGAAAAATATGTACGTGAGTGTTTAGTCTGCCAAAAGGTAAAATATGACAGACATAAAGTTTATGGCAAGCTTCAGCCGCTCCCTGTGCCTAACACGCCATGGGAAAGTATTGCCATGGATTTTATTACGGATCTCCCTCGATCCAAGAATGGAAATGATGCAATCTGGACTATAGTAGACAGATTCAGTAAGCAAGCCCATTTTCTTCCAGTAAAGAAGACGATCAAAGCTGATCGCATGGCTAGAATATTTCTAGCTCAGATTTTTAAACACCATGGATTGCCAAAGACTATTGTCAGCGATAGAGATCCCCGCATGACTAGTCTATTTTGGCAGGCATTGTTTGAAAACTTGGGAACTAAGCTTGATTTTTCATCAGCTTATCACTCTCAAACGGATGGTCAAAGCGAAATCGCTAATGCCACTGTTTTAGATCTCCTCAAGTGCTATGTTTCGGAACGACAATCCGAATGGGAACAGTACTTACCAATAGTTGAGTTTGCGTATAATAATACCATACATTCCTCAATTGGTAAAGCCCCCTTCGAAATTATTTACGGGAAGCCACTCTTACTTCCTATTATGGTGACCAAAGAAAACATCTTCGCCGCAGATGAATTTGTGCGCAATATTGATATTGCCCATCAACAAGTAAAGCAAGCGATTCTTCGTACTCAAGAGCAAGAGAAGAGAAAAGCAGACAAGCAGAGAAGGAATCTGAATCTTGAAAAAGGACAATATGTCCTGCTTCGGTTTGAGAAAGCTAGATTGAAAAAGCGGGTCGGCAAAGGGAAAGTTGTCAAACTTTCCCATAGATTCTGCGGCCCTTTCAAAATTAAAGATAAAGTCAATGATGTGACTTTCAGATTGGATTTACCTTATAATTGGCGAATCCATAATGCTTTTCATGTCAGTCTCCTCCGACCCTATGTTGGACCTCCTCCAGTGGCGCCCGTACAAGAAGATCCTCCAGAAGTCGAAGAGACTGAGGAAATCCTTCAACCTGAACAGATAATACACCACTCGGAGAGACAACTCAAGTCGGGGAGTCTACATCGAAAGTATTTAGTCAAGTTCAAGAATTACACTCCTTTAGATGCAAAGTGGATGACTGAGTCCGATCTCAAGGACTACCCTGACATCTTGCACAGTTATGTTGACGCTCTACAGTTGAGGTCAACTGTTTAGAACCAAGAGGGATGTAACTAAGTCAGACTTTGTAAATAATTAATTTATTTACGAGAAAAGAATTATCTAATTAGTTGTGTGCACACCAGAATAGACCTAGCAGTTATAAGGCCTCAGGTGAGCCTAAATGCGGGCCACAACACCTCAGAGGGACCTTAGCAGAAATTACCCTGAAGCCCTAGTGATTGGGAAATCGGGTCTTCAGAAAGGGGTAAGCAGTAGCCTCAGATTTTAGGCTCAGGAAAAATACGCACGTCAGTACAAGCAAGAATTTCAAGTTATGTGCAGAAAATTACAGCAAGCATGTGCGTGTGCATTTTGCTTGTTTCTCTTTTGTGTTCGATGCATGAATGAATGAGCATGAAGGCAACACATAACGGAAGATGGACTCTCCTCTGTGAGAGCTTCCGATGAGCTGTTTTGGAAGATAGACTCTCTTTTCGAGAGCTTCCAACCAGTCTCGCAGAAGATGGGAAATCCCCTAAGCAGAAAGAAAGTGGAAACACTTTCTCAGTCAGTAGTCAGAACAGAACAGAAGAAAGAATAGAGGACGGGCGTATGCCCCGTTCCTGTGCTTGTAAAGATTCTCCCTTAGTAATAAAGATATTCTCTTTATGGGGGGGGGACCAACCCATCTTCTGGTCCGCAATGGAGTGTCAAGTTTTCTCTCTCCCTCTAATTCTCTTGAGTATTTGAAGTGCAATTAAACGTCAGTTTACGCTTGCGTATTTTTGTGACAAGTATCCAAAGTGTCAGCCTTGGACATCCGAAGATGGTTCCAAGCGGTCATCACATCTTGTTCGTACTCTTGAGTCAGCCAAGAGAAAATAATGAGCCGTTTGAACTTCACCACTTGGTCGGGGCTTCTTTCCGGAAAAGAAGAGTGGACCACCACGTTTGTGCATTTCCTTTCAAGAATGATGTTGTCCTCTTGATCTTGGAGTGCTCTAAGTAGCTCCCTAAAGAGAATGCTATATCAAATTGTTGAATAAAGGCTAAAGCCTTGGGAGCATCTCGAAATCCTGAAAAGGATTCAAACTTTACTGATTGTCCGTCCTCCTTAAATTCCTTGGTCTTTTTGCCCTTGTCCTCAAGAAAATCACATTGGTTGACTTTGTAAAAGTGTTTTTCTTTGAATAGAACATGTGCTCATCGGAGTCCGAACTCTCAGAGGAGGATGAATCCTCATTAGAATTATCAGAAACAGGTCGGGATCTGCCTTCTTCTTGTTCTTTCCAAATCTTTGATTCTTTCTTCGTTTCTTGCCCTTTCCGTCCTCTTCACTCGAATTGGAAGAGAGAGAGCTATCCAAACTGTCAGAACAGGATGAAAATGACAGTCCTTCAAAGCGTACCTTCTGTTTTCTTGCACTTGCAAAAGATGATTGACGACCCAAATAACCGGGGTGGTCACTCCCCTTGTTGCGTTTCTTTGATGGTTTCTTCGCCCCCAAAAGTTGGTTAGACTCGTCTTTCGACAACGTCATCAAGTTCTTCTTCAGTAAACATCCTTGGGGTAGGAGGTTTCTTGAGGGCTGGTTTTATTGGTGTATCAATTGCTTTCTGCCAATGCGTATGCACTTCGTCAATCGGGTGCCGGGTCAAAAAATTTGCATATTGTGGATCCTTTGCAAACTGGAGCATCTTTTTTGTGCAATCATCAACCTGCTGCTTACGTTGCATCTCCATCAGTTGATACTTCGTAGGTCGAGGTGGCCTGTATTCTTGATTTGCTGATCCATTCAAATTTCCCGTGCTACCTCCCGTTCTCGAAGTGGCAGGAGGAGTCGCGTGATTCTTGTCAGAATCCATGTGTGTTGCGGTAAAAGGGATCGAATTTCTTGGTGAAAGAGAAATTGACTGAGCTCTGATACCACGTAACAAACTTAGACGCCCCAAGTCTGGAATGTGGACGATACACGAGAGAGAATCACTTTAAAACACTTCACACTTAATTCACAGTTCAATTGAGTCGACACAGCCCGACGTAGTTCTGTGCCCAGAGAGATTGGCCTTAAAGACTGGCGCCCCTTTCGGTATTTCTTTTTGTATTAATGCTTGAGCAAATTACAGCTGCCTTTGGGTCTCCTGTGCTCACCGGCTCGTCAACAGAGAATGAGCCAAAGAGAGCCCAGGGGACTTCATTTAAGGCCCTTGGCCTTGGGAAAAGCAAAACATGAAAGCTGCCAAACTCAAAAGCAATTGGCTCCCAAAGCTAGCGTCCAATTCAGCCAGGAGAATTTGCGTTCTTCTGTACCGCTTGCCACGTCAGCACAGCCAGCACGGTGTGCACAAAACCGTACGGCCAGCCATGTAAGCAGTTCATCTCAATTTGCGTATTTCCGTATGGCAGCAGCCCTTCGCTTTTCTTTTAATCCTAGCTGTCCGCAGGCCCTGTCGACAAGTGCCCATAAGTTGAGACAACCTATAGCATGCCACATCATAGTTTGTGACAGAGAATGATACTAGAAGACTTAACACCGGAGGGTACACAATTAGAGGGTATGCAACTACTCTCAAGTGCTTGGACATGCACGTCATGCATACAGGCTCACAAAGGTGCCATAACACTTCCTAGGCTGTCCTTAATGGAGTTACAGTAGGATGTGTGTCACGGGGATGGGCACCACGTGCTAACGGAAAAGAATAGACTGAACAACTTTAAGCACTTCAAATAACAATTGAATTGAAAGAGATGCACGAACATGAGACGGATAGTGGCGGAGTTTCATTCGGACAGAGCACTGGCCCCAAACCTTGGCGCCTCTTTCGGTATTTCTTTATATTGCTTGAACTCAGTACAATGCTTGTACTCGCGCTATGCACCTTCCCCCAGAAGGGTGCCAGAGACCGAGCCTCTGCACATATTTAAAGGCCCTTGGTCTATGAAAAGTAGCTACTTAAAAAGCTTCAATCTCAAAAGCACTAGCGTCAAAAGCTGCCAGCACATTCTGTAGAAATTCATACAGCTGCCACGTCTGCAAGTCAGCGCAAAATCTGAGAGTTCCATACAGGTTGCCACGTTAGCAATGGAGTGTAAATTTCTGGAATTCCGTTCTATTGCCACGTCATGAGCTGCTGCACATTCTTCTGCGTATGTTTTTGCTTTATTTAATATCTTTATGTCACCCGGGTCCCAGCGGACGGGGTTGCATACGTTTCTTCTGCTGCTTCTGCTTCTTCTTATTAGGGTTTAGACCCCTCGGCCGGGATGCAGGTTGGCTCGGTTCTTCAGTGGCTTGACACATCAACAATTTGTGACAATGTGCACATGACATGTGCAGAAGAAAGAGCGATCTTGTAGGATGTGTATTGATTATTAGGCTCTTAATAAGATCACCATCAAGAACAGGTTTCCAATAACGAGGAAGGATGATATACTCAATAAATTATAGGGTTCTACTTGTTTCAGTCGAATCGATCTTAAAAGTGGCTTTCATCAAATCAGGATCGCTCTAGGAGATATATACAAGACTGCATTAAGGACTTGGATTGTACGAGTTTTTGGTGATGCCCTTTGGTCTCACAAATGCACCTGTAACGTTCAATAGGTTGATGGATAGGATGTTTCGAGAGCGTAGACAATTTGTGGGTACCTTCTTTGACAACATTATTGTTTTCTCCAAGACTTAAGAAGAGCTTAGAGACCATTTGACACGAGTGTTTAGAGCACTGCACGAACACAGGTTGGTGATAAACGGAAAGAAAAGTGAGTTTGTTTTGCCAGAGATACACTTCGTAGGACGTATTGTTTTGTCCAGGGCGTTAGCATGGATCCAATGGAAGTTGAGGCTATTTGCAATTGGCCTACATTGCAGAATGTGCATGATGTGAGGAGCTTCTTAGGCTTGTGCTCTTACTATGAGAGGTTCATTAGACAATTTGCGGAGACTGCCTCGCCATCGCATACCTTGACTCAAAAAAGGGTACCATTCACTTGGGGACCTCAACAGATTGTGATATTTGAGCAACTCAAGCAGAGAAGTTGACTATTGGGCAAGTGTTGATTCTACTAGACTTACAAAATTCTTTTGAGGTTTATTAGTGATGCTTGTGAAAGGAGTTTGGGTGCGTTCTTAGTGCAAGAGGGCCATGTAGTAGCTTATGAGAGTTGGATGCTCTCAAAGCCTAAGAGGATTGTGTAGATATATGAAATGGAGCTCTTAGCAGTTATACATGCTATCAAGCATTACTTGCTCGGTGCAGATTTCATAGTGTACACGGATCTAGTAGTTCGGGCTCTGTCTCTTGCTCCAATGAAGTGTGTACGGTGGGTCACTGCCACGCCATCATTTTGTGTTAGAAGGGGCCGGAGAGAATTGGCTATGGGCATGGCTTGTGTTTGAGCTAGTCGGCACCGAAATCTGAGATGTGGGCGCCAATTTATGAGGTCTTGACAACCTTTTAAAATTTGGATAAAGTGAGTTATAAGGTCATGTGCACTGGAATTTACTCCTGTTGTTTTGCGCGTATCTTTGCACCAAACATTTCAAACTCAAGGGATGAGGCTACAGAAAATTTTACATGTGTCGACACCCCCACCTAATTATTTCTGCGTGTTTTCGTTGAAAAGTGGCAGTAGTTCTCTACAGGAGTAGACCTATAGAATTAACCAGAAGAGGTGCAAATTTGATGTAGTTCTCTCTCTCTCTCTCTCTCTCTCTCTCTCTCTCTATATATATATATATATATATATATATATATGTGTGTGTGTGTGTGTGTGTGTGTGTGTGTGTGTGTGTGTGTGTGTGTGCGTGTGTGTGTGTGGATATGTATCTATGTATGTATGTACGCGCACACACACACACACACACAGACATGGAGAGAGAGAGAGAGAGAGAGAGAGAGAGAGAGAGAGAGAGAGAGAGAGAGAGAGAGAGAGAGAGAGAGTAGGACGAGAGAATGCCTACAAATAGTGTAGATTGAACGAAGCCCTCGCGATGGAAGTTGTTGAATGGCTGAAATATTCAATTTTGATGCAATTCTTCTCAATGAAACTCTTCCATTGTCAACGTAGGTTGAGGAGAGAGCTTCCCCATGATCTCCATCAAAGAGTGATGGCTGAAACTGTAAGAAAAGCAGAGAATTCAGCGATGTAATGGACTGTTTTGATGAAAAATAACTCCGTATATGTACAAAAGTGGCGTTCAATGATGAAAAGAGGCTCCCTCAAGGTAGATATGGCTATGGATAGCTTCAAAGTGCAGAAAAATACTGAATTTTTCAGTTGCGTCGGTATGGAAGTTTGGCTTTGTATTGCCCATTATACTATGTACAATTCTCCCATAAATAAAGAGAAGTTTCGAGGGAGGGGTGTATCTTGTTTTATTTCAGCTTTGCCTATGAAATTATGCAAGTGTCTGTGTCCAACCGGGTTGGGGACACACACACACACACACACACACACACACACACACACACACACACACACTGACACTGTATTGGTTTACTTTTGCCAATTATAACTCACATGCTTGCTAAAGTAAAACGCTTCACCTAGCGTGAATTAAGGCTTACCTACACATAACTGCTCATAATTCCTGAGAGGAAGGCTTGTCTGGGCTTTCTCTCTTTGGAACTCTTAGAAAAATGTGGGTTTGCCATCAAATTTGGCCCCCAGTTTTTAATCTCCCCTTGCAAGAAGGCCATGCTACACACACACACACACACTTTGTCATTTTACCCATGATGGTTATTTTTAAGGGTGTATCCTATGTACATAGCTGTACAATCCTTTTATCTGGCTTAATCTTGGTGGGGCATTGCATGGTGCTTTTACCCCCTCTGTTTACTAACTCTACATTCAAGCTAGCATGCCCATGAGGAACTTCTCTCATTGGATCTTCTCTAGCTACCCTCAAGCTTGCTTAACCCTTGTGGGATTCTCCCCTTCTATTGGGTTGGTAGATG